>NC_041380.1:388781654-388804732 GCF_002162155.2 Triticum dicoccoides
GAGGTCTAGGCGGCGGCGCGTGCACCGGGCGGCGAGGGCGCGGTCAGGGATGGGCGCCTGCGTCGGGATCGGGCGCGGCCCCGATCTAGATCGAGACGAGGGGGAGAGAGACGTGGGGGAGGTGGGGATTGTGCGGGAGCAGTGGGGGTGGACCGGGCTAGGGTTTCCGTCGGTGGGGGGGTTATGGAGGGGTTAGGTGGGCCGGCCCGGTTGGATGGCCAGCTGGGCTGAGGCCCAGCGTGGGGGGGTCTTTCTTCCTTTTTTTGTTGTTTTGTTTTTGTTTATACCTCTTCCTTTTATTTATTTTTCCTGTACTGTTTTCTTTTATTTTTGTTAGTAAAATAGTTTTACAAAATATTAAATTGGCTCCATATTTAGAGTGGCAAAATGAGACACGGTCACAAAAAGTTCGGTACCTAAATGAAATATTTTGCACTTCTATAAATTTAGAAGGCATTTAAATATTTATTTTTAGCCATTTTTTAATTAATTTAGAGCCTTTAAACTTTATAACAAAGTTTGGTTTCTCCACCATTATTATTTATGCATCATCTGGTACCTCTAGAACATTTTAGTTTTATTGTTTAAAAACTTTTGTTGTTTGCCTATACTTTAAATTTGAATTTGAATCGGTTTCGAACTAACATGAGATTAGCAATAGTAATCGAAGTGACATGGCATCATTAATAGAGAATTACTATAGCTTAATTATCCGGACGTCACACCACTCGGGTCCACACGGAGGAGGTCACCGAAGAGACAGTGGAGCTGTGGTTGTAGGGCATCACTGGAAACAAAGATAACCCATGGGGGTCCAGAAGAGTCCAACCATTCTGCGCTAGCCATGAACCTGAAAAGGTCTGTCCTTTACTGTCGAGTGTTTCTTCATTGCAACTGTCTTCGTGCCCGACTGATGTCTATGTTATTCTTTGCCTTGCAGATTTACACTGATACGTACTCAATGCCCAATGGAGAGCAGGACCATGAGGGAGAGGCGAGTGGGGGCGAAAGTGGCGATTGGAAATCCAATGACGAGGATGAGGAGGAGAGTGAGGACTCAAGCGACGACGAGGAGGTCGACTCTCCACCCCGCACTGAAAGGCATTCCAAGCAGACCCATGACCTCGCGAGCATCCGTGGCAAGGCAGTCGCGTAGACCTCGAAGCACACTCGGACTCCCTCCCCCGTTCTGATTGAGAAGGTGCCGAAGCAACCCAAGATTGTGGCTCCTAAGCCTCGGAAGACCCTGCCCAAGATCAAGATCGACGTTCCTATCGCCTCCGGGTAAGTGTTTTCTTTTCTCCTGTTATTCAAGAACTTCTTAAGTAGCCATCGACTCACTTTCTTGCTTGACCGAGTGAGTTCGGGAACTTGCAGTGCTGCTACTTCTGGGACTTCTGTGGATATTTACAGGAATGAGGATGATGCAGAAATGGAAGATGCGGCCACCTCCAAAGCAGGTGTGACTCTGCCATCTTGCCTCCACTTTGTCAATTGATTTGCAGGTCGACTGATATATTACGGTCGAAACTTTTGCAGCGCCACAACATGTGATTGAACTTCCAGATGACGATGAAGATGTGCCTCTAAGGCCCATGGGAAGGAGAAGTAGGAGCTCAGGCAAGAAGGCAACGACCGGCAAGACAGCTCAGACGACATCAATGCCCGAACCGGTGATCCAACAGACTGGAGACCTCAATCGGGCCTCTGTCACTTTTGTCGATCCTATGTCGACCGAACGTCCATCAGCGTCGACTGCCCAAGATCTTGCTTCATCTGTTCAACTCCATACTTCAGACCCTCAGATTGCTGTGAATGTTCCACCGTCTCTGCTGTTCGTCACCCATCATGTCCCGGAGGATCAGGCGAGCGCTGCTAGAGAAGCTATACGCCAAGCAGGCCTGATGATGGAGCGGATGAAGATGGTGCATGAGACCAGCCAAGCCGCCTATGACACTAGTGCAGCTCCCCAAGCCAACATCCAGGTTAGTTGATTTCTGACTGATCTTTTAACTTGATACTAGAGAACTGCTGCTTTCTTACTCGTAAGATGTCCGTGGATGAGCGTTTTCAAAAAAATTCATACTTCGTGTGCATCTGTTCACCCACTGGGTGCATTCGTTTACTTTACAATCTTCTCCACTTGAGTCGATGTCGAGTGAACTTTCGAATCAGTGGGGGCACGCAGAGTGCACCCACTGGGTGTAGTCCCCGAGACCATCGGCGAATGTTTGATTCGGTGGGGGTCTTAGATCTTTGTTGATAATAAATCCACTCGATATCGAATGGATCCTGCCGAGTGAAATCTTAAACCAGTGGGGGCACGCCAAGTGCACCCACTAGGTGTAGTCCCCGAGACCACGGTCGACTGCGGGCAGTGGCGGTGGTCTGAGATCCAATATTGTTGTTACTTCTCTCTCTCTCTCTCTTTCCTTTTTCTTTTCTTTTTTTGGTCAACCAGACTGATCAAGTCGAGTACCGAACCAAACCAGTGGGGGAACGCCAAGTGCACTAACTGGGTGTAGTCCCCGATACTACTGTTGAATGTTTGATTCTGCAGTAGTCTTAGAACTCTTTTCATCACCCGGGAGCAAATAATCTTTGATTCTGTCAACTGATATATCTTATTTACTGACTTCAGAAATCCTGTGAGCTTATATCCCAATTTGCTGAATTCGAGAGGAAGCAGATCCAGCTCAATCTTGACCTGGACTTTGATACATCTCCGTCGTATCTATAATTTTTGATTGTTCCATGCTAATATTATACAACTTTCATATACTTTTAGCAACTTTTTATACTATTTTTGGGACTAACATATTGATCCAGTGCCCAGTGCCAATTTCTGTTTGTTGCATGTTTTTTGTTTCGCAGAAAATCCATGTCAAACGGAGTCCAAACGGGATAAAAACTGACGGAGATTTTTTTGGAATATATGTGATTTTTGGGAAGAAGAATCAACGCGAGACGATGCCCGAGGGGGCCACGAGGCAGGGGGCGCGCCCCAGGGGGTCAGGCGTGCCCTGGGCCCTCATGGCCACCCCGTAAGGCGTTTGGTGCCCTTCTTTTGCCGCAAGAAAGCTAATAACTGGATAAAAATCATGTCCAAATTTCAGCCCAATCGGAGTTACGGATCTCCGGGAATTTAAGAAAAATGGGGAAAGGGTAGAATCAGAAACGCAGAAACAGAGAGAGAGACAAAGAGATAGATCCAATCTCAGAGGGGCTCACGCCCCTCCACCGCCATGGAGGCCATGGACCAGAGGGGAAACCTTTCTCCCATCTAGGGAGAAGGTCAAGGAACAACAAGAAGAAGGGGGCCATCTCCCCCTCTCTCCCTATGGCGCCGAAACGCCGCCAGGGCCATCATCCTGTGACGACGATCTACACCAACACCTCTATCATCTTCACAAACATCTTCATCACCTTCCCCCATCTATCTACAGTGGTCCAGTCTCCCGCAACCCGCTTTGGAAATGGCAAGCAAAACAAATATGGCACCGGTCTGCGATAATCAACAAGTGACCAACTAAATGCATCAAGATAAATATGCTACAACACTCAAACATGGAAAAAAAATACATGGTAGGGATCCACTCAAGAAGGTTGACAAAAGATGAACACCGAGCTACGGCTAATTCATCCATTAACAGGCTCAAACAAGCATGGCAAAAGAGCAAACGATAACAGGTTTCAGACTTAGTGAAATTAACACAAGTCTGGAATTCAACATCAGGAAGCACACTTTAGAGCATGAAAACTACATGCTACAGGAACTTAGCATGACCAAGCAACGCATGGCATGAAGCTACTCAAAGCACTTAACAAAAGTCCCTTAGTGACCTTGAGCCAAAAGGGTTCAGAAAATACAATTGCAAGCATGTGAACATGGCAAAAACATAAACAGATTCAGACTTGGAGAAAAACTGGAGCATGCAAAACAGATTAGCGAGTAGGCATGTTTACGAGCTCGATGCACTCACTACAAAGCATGGCATGACAATATAAGCATACACCCATCAAGAAGACATGGCATAGGAGCTAGACATGGCAAGAACAACAACATAGCATGCACGGATCAATAGCAACATCCTCGGCAAAATCGCTAATCATGTCAACAATCTGCCAGGATTCACAAAATAGCAAAAGTAGAGCTCGATTGACTCAAGCTAGGGTGCTCCATAAATGCAAACAAAGACATGGATGGATAGAGCACCATAATGTTAACAAAACATCCTTACTGATCATCCTCAAAAGAGGCACGGATCACTAGGAAACAACATGAACATATGGCATAACAACAAAATCAGGACAAGGACTTAGTGAAATTCTAAGTCCCTGAAATCAGCATTACCGATTACGCTACTTTGCAAGCTTGTGATAGTCACCACAAACACCACAGAAATACATGGCAAGCAACTTTGTAAAGATGGCATGGCATATAACAAAACACATGTAGAGCTCAGGGTCATAGCATGCACACATTAAACATGGCAAAAAATGACAAATATCTATTTGATGAAACAGATCTGGCAAATTACTCACATAGCCCTCTTCCAACAGCATTTCGGGCATCACGATGAGCTCAAATGAAAAAGATGCAATGAGGTGAAATGATGTACTCGTTGAGACGAACATTTTTATATGCTACACGCATGAATCGGAGCAACGGATGATGAGCTATGATGCGATGAACATGGGCATATGAATCTGGAAACTTCGGGGACTTAGTGAAATTTTACCTCCGCGAAAAGTCAACGCGGGATGGAGCGGTTCTGGGACGGGGTGGATCTGGGACGAGGGCACGCGTTTGGTTGGTGGACTTGGTGGATCTGATCCATCTTCTCTGGATCTGACCGGAGAGGAGCTCCGGCGAGGTTGGAACTCCGGCGAGGCCGACGTCGAGGGCGCGGGCGGCAGATCCAGCGAAGGACAAGGTGGGGCCGAGCGGCGCAGCCGGATAGAGGCGAGGCGACGGTCGGCCGGCGGAGGAGGCGGCGGGGCCGAGCGGCGCGATGGCGGCGGAACACGCCGGGCAGGCTCCGGTGGGTGAGCTCGCCGGCGGGAGGCGCAGCCGCCGGCGGGAGGCGGCGGAGATGGCGGGGCAGTGGCTCAGGCGGAGGAGCAAAGGGCGGCAATGCGCGGGCTCGGCGGCGTAGATCTGGCCTGGGGCGGCTCGGGTGGGCCGGCCGCGGGCTCCGTGGGCCCGGCCGCGCGAGAGGAGAGAGAGAGGGCGGCGGGAGGTGAGGTGGCGGCGTCCGGTTGGTTGGCGGCGGCGGCGGGGTGACGTGGCGCGACGCCACTGGCCGGAGCGAGGTGGAGGGCGGACATGTCCGTCGGTGGAAGAAACGTCCGGGCGCGAGGTGGAAGAGGACTAGGGTTTGTACCGTGAATTTTGGGGAGGGAATCACATATTTATAGGTAGAGGGAGCTAGGAAGCTCCAAATGAGGTGTGGTTTGCGTCCAGGTGATCGTGATCGAACGACCGAGAGGATGGAGGAGGTTTAAGTGGGTTTTGGGCCACTTTGGAGGGGTGTTGGGCTGCAACACACACGAGGCCTTTTTGGTCCCTCGGTTAACCGTTGGAGTATCAAACGAAGTCCAAATGGCAGGAAACTTGATAGGCGGTCTACCGGTAGTAAATCAAGGCCGCATGACAAGTCTCGGTCCAATCCGAAAACGTTTAACACCCGCACACGAAAAGAGGTAGAAAGGGACACCAGATGACATAGGAGCGCCGGATTGCAAAACGGACAACGAGAAAATGCTTGGATGCATGAGACGAACATGTATGCAAATGAAATGCACATGATGACATGATATGCAATGCATGACACACAAGCAAAGACAAGGCAAGCAACAACGAATAACTGGAGGACACCTGGCACATCGGTCTCGGGGCGTTACACCCATCCAGCACTCTACCCCTCTCCCTCCCTCTCCCTCCCTCTCTCTCTCCTCTCTCTCTCTGTCCCATCATATTTCCCGTCCTTCAGTTATGTATGGATGTCGACTGATCTCCCTCAAGACATAGCTGGTTCTCTCCTTCTCAACACATATATGAGTCGTTCTACCTCTATAGTTAGGCCTCTGCCTACCGCTCCCCCACCCCCTCCCCAACACACACACACCGATACATCGAGCGCTCTAGTCATGTCTCCCTGCCACACACAAACTTGACATGTACCCTCTAACGTTCCAGTAGGCCAGTCGCCCTATATCTTTGACATGAACACACACACACACACACACACAATTTCGATGGCTCTCTTCATCGATCTTGCACCCAACCACTTGATCCTCTCTTCGACTCTATCGATAGCTATGACCCCTCCCTCTCTTCTCGTGGATTGCCCGACCCTCTATGTATGATATGGATAGGCCTCCATTTCACACACATTGCATGCAGAAATTTGTTTGAGATGTCATCGACACATATTCCCACAAATAATTCACGAAATCAACCCCCCACCCCACCCCCACCCCAAAACAAAAAACACTCACGAACGCGGTTTGTATCTCTCACACACACCCACGTAGGTGGGGGACGTGCACGAAGAGAAGAGGTGCATGCATGGAGCACGTACTCTCGTCTCTTTCCCAACCACACATGCGCGGGTACATGGTGGAGCTCATTTTTGTACGAAAAAGGCAGCCCACATGGTAATTTGGCACGTGTACTGGTTGTCCACTTGGTGGAGGGAGGATCGTCTACCACGGGTGAACAAACAAATTGCGACTTGACGTGTTATGTTAAAAAAAGAGGCAAACCATGTGGGGCCTACCTTAGAGGTAAGGCTCTATACACTGGAGTACTTTTGATGTGTCCCGTCAACTCGCAGAACGAGGAGAAGCTTGCTTAGTACGTTGTCTCCCCCGTTCCTAAATATAAGTCTTTGTAGAGATTTCACCATGAACCACATGTGGATGTATATACATGCATTTTAAGTGTAGATTCATTCATTTTGTTCCGTATGTAGTGGAATCTCTACAAAGACTTATCTACTAGTAATAGCTAGCCTCCACTGCTAGGAATTCTCTATCCTCTCCTTGAGCCGCATCATCAAAATTGATGTAGCCGTTAGATGAAGTAAATCAGTCCATAATAGCCGTCTGATCTAGACGTTGAGAGGCTCCTCACTAAGCCACATGCAAGCATGCAGAAATACCGTGGCACATGCATGTGAGTGGGTTTTAAATCACATCAACACGTCTGCATGCAAGCATGCACCGGTAGCATGCATGTAAGTGAGCTTTTTAAGTCCCATTAACATGTCAAAAAGAAAAATATAATCCCATTATGCAGTAGGAGTTGGCTGATCTTTTTTCCTTACGTGGGATGATCTAAATGATGATGGGAGTTTATTTATTTTGGCTACCACATTTGTCACGTGGTTGTAGAGTTTTTTTTAGTTCTATGAAATCGATAATTTTGCACAGAGAGATATACCAATGTTCCGCAGCAACGCACGGGGACTCATCTAGTAATATTTAGGAATAGAGGGAGTACTATGTAAAGAGTTAGGTGTCGCACAGTGATAGTGTGAGGTGGGCCATGTAATCGCTGAGCCTGCGTGTTTTCACTGCTCTTGCACGCCTCCGCTGTAAGAATGGAGAAAATTGTAGTCTAGTAGTAGTACCTCCTTTCGCCGAAAGCGTGGGACATCCAGCAGCCCTACCACCTTAGTAATAAAGACCAATGAGCCGTCAAATCACATAGACCCAGTAGTAAGTTGGACGGACGAAGCAACCATCACTCTTGCACCAGTGAGAGGTCGCGTCCGCTCTGCCCAGGCATGAATGCGGCACCGATTCTTTGGAGCGGCGCTGACCTTTTCGGGCAGGAAGCACACGGGCGATGGAGGGGCTTTGGGTGGGCCAGGCTGGTCAGGAGCGGGCGTGGCAGCTGTCCGCATGTCCCTACCGGACACGCCCGGAAACGAGAGGATGCATCGACTCTCGCGGCTAAAATCGTACACTACACAACATCTCTTTGTAGGAGTAGGTCGATCTGTCGCTCTCTCTAACACACACATGCTGTTAAACACACACACACACACACACGCACACGCACGCACCTTGGTCCCGTTGCACCTTCTAACATGACTTATTACACCTAGACGGAGGGTATAGTAAGTATACGAGATACGGTGGCACACTAACTTAAGTCGAATACAAGTGCCCAAAATTTGTTTGCATGTTATAATAAGGATTCACTTGAAATAGTACGTGAGCAAACAGAGGGATCAATTGGACAGTGTTCCCGAGAAGTAGCGAGATGTGTGAGGTAAGAAACACCACTGGCGCTTTTAATTTTTCTTATTAATTTGTTTGTTTCACCCTCTGATTGGTGGGACCCAACATACTACGTGGAGAGAGGTAAGGTGACTAAGGCTGCATTATTTCTGCACCACTGTGGATAGTCTTACCACCAAAGCCACATGACACGATTATGATTGAAATCCCAATGACTCCCACACACACACAAAAAACACGGCATGCTTGTCACACGAATGCAGGAATGTATAAAAGGTTATTTCCCTCTCGTTGAACATAACGGGAGGGTTGTGTAGCTGGTTAGCCTGTTCGCTCATCAAACAAGAGGTCTCGGGTTCGATAACTACACTTGAGCATAATTTGTGCCAGGAGGATTCTTTTACTGGTCAAAATGTTTTCTAGGGTTTGCACGCTTCACACACTCTCTCTCCAGTATATATATACATGCTGGAGCCTCAGCGCTAGTAGTTGCTCTCTTCACACTCGCTCGCCCTCTCCCACTGGAGCCTCAGCACTTGTAGTTGCTCTCTTCACACTCTCTCGCGCTCTCCCGCTGGAGCCTCAACGCTTGTAGTTGCTCTCTTCACACTCTCTCGCCCTCTCCAGATCTAAACAAGACTTCGTTGGCCTCTCTCTCCCCTCACTGCTGCTCAAAGAGCCGGTAGGATCCGTCCGCCGGGAAGGGAAGGAGCTTAACGATGTCGTCGTCGGCGAGGGACTACTGGCGCAGCTGTTCACTTTCCACCCAGTGGCGGCACGGGAGGGCCTCCGACCCCTTCTTATTTGTTGTTGTCCCGTCGCCCACTGAACCACGCCCCAAGAACCTTAAGGTATAATTTACTTACTCCACATGCATTGCTCTAGCTGCATGTATACCATGAATCTAGGACGTGGTTGAAAGAGGAAAGGAGTGGGAAAAGTTGTATATAGCATGAATCTAGGACGTGGTTCAAAGAGGAAATGAAGGGGGAAAGTTGTATAGCATGCATCTAGGACGTGGTTCAAAGAGGAAAGGAATGGGGGAAAGTTGTATCGCATAATTCTAGGATGTGGTTCAAAGAGGAAAGGAAGGGGCGAAAGTACTAGTTCAAAAAGGAAAGGAAGGGACAAGGCTGTAGAGTTTGAGCAGGACTAGATTTGCTGCGCTCACATCGGGAACGGTGTCTAAAGATAACAAAACTGGGACCAACACAAATATGCTCCTTGGTTGTTTGTTCTTTGTTGCAACAGACTATGCATGACCACAGTACATCGGTAGATGCACATGGTGCTGGTGCGTCCACTATCCCGTGCAACTCATTAGCTGTTGTTAATCTAAGGCCCTGTTTGGTTAAAACTCCCTAGTCCCTACCTGCTTGATTCTAGGGACTAAACATGGACTAGAGGTTATTAAATGACATGCTAAAAGACCATGTTACCCCTAGTAATGAACAAATAGAGACAAGGTGCGATGCGTGGCAGGGGCAACTGTTGGAAAAAATCCCAAAAAGATTCCCTCGGGGTCTTCTTTCTTTAGTCCCAAATGCCCACTTATAGTCCCTAAAAGTCCCTCCTGTTTGGTTTAGATGGGACTGACACGGAAATTTTTTAGTCCCTACACCAAAATGTCCCTGTAAACAAACACCCTCTAATAATGCCGCTCGAAAATTGATGCAATGCCACAGTTAAAAGCAAATTACATGTTTAACGAATTTTATTGTTAATATAATCTCTATGTTAATATTAATCAATGCCACTATTTGAGAAACGCTACTGTCTTGCTTTCTTTCCCATTTAGATAAGGTAGATGCTTCTTTTTGTTGGCTTCTGTGTCATCCACTGTTATTGACCACTAATTGTTTCCTTTGCACCTCTGTGTAAACAGGGTTATCTACTTCACCTCGTTGCCATTGTGACCTTTTGTTGCACTGCACAAAACACTTTTGTTCTAAGAGTGTTTTGTGTAGTTCAACCAAAATGTCACACCGACAACATTGCTTGATTGCTTGATCTTAGTGGAACTGCACACAAGGAGATCTTACTTCCTATCTGTTAAGGCGAATTTGGTTCAGATCTTCTTCTTGTGAGTTGTTCGAATTCCGCATCATGAAAGGTCAGTACTAGCCTTCTTTCACATGATTCTGCAGTGTGCTTTCATATGTTGTGCTACTTGTATGATAATGTTGCTTGATTTTAGTGAACTGCACAAATGGAGACAAGACTTCCAATCTGTATGTGCACCGTAATATCCCATTGAGGTAAGCTAAGGATATTTCACAACTGTTGTCCTGTATTTTGCCACTTTCATCAGAAAATTAAGTTTAGTACTATACTTGTGCTCCCTAATTGACATGCCAAATCTTACATTGAAGGGGAAGCTTGTCTATTATTGAACCAAGTGATGAAGGGGAAGAACAAGCAGAAGAAAAACAAAAATCAACTCCTGGTGCTGTAATGAAGCACTGGAACTGTGATGACACAAGTAATGATATAGTTTTGCATCTTAATTTATTGCTATGGCTGGAACGAGCAATTGTTTTGCCACTGATTTGATGCCACTCTTAATGTAATATGTAATTATCTCAAGTTGTGCAAACAGGGATCTTCTTTGAAGATACCATATATTTTAGTGGAACTGCACAAGAAGATGTTGGAAACATTAAACTAATCGAGGAGTATATAGTAAGCATGGCCACCACCGTAGATAGCAACAGATGGTTCCGGAGAAGTGCTTCATCTGTATGCTCTACACAATAAGCCTCCTGACAAAGGTTGGTACTCGCCCACTGATTTCATCCATATGATTGAGCTTTGTCATCTCTATTGGTGCTGTGCTACTGTTTAGATACTGTCATGAAAAAGTGGTATTGTCCTTGAGAAGTGCTTCATCTGTGTTGTTTTAAATATTTCCTTTCCTTTTTTCGAGCAAACAAGGATGCTAGCATTTAGTAGTCCTCTTGTCTTTGCACAACAGGATCATCTTCCTCTGAAGAAGAATATGGAGTACGTGAAGTGACTAGTTCCGATTATGCCAGGATGAAGAAGCCCTGTCTATCTTCTCATCAGAAGGAGCAGTTGAAGGATGGTTACATTACTCCCCACAAGACCAAACTAACTTCAGCTCAGAAGGACTGACAAATCTCCATTTTTTTGATGTGATGCGCGAGTACAATGTTGTTCTAGGATTCTTTCTGGTGAGTTCCATTTTTCTAAAAGTCTGCTCTACATGGACCATGTATGTGCCTGTTGAAACTGTCAATTCATAGTACAGTTTGCTTTATACTAATCACTTTTTTGTATTTGTGCAAACAGGGGTGCTCAGCTTGATTTCAATGGGAACTGCACAAAATGTTCATGAATACATCGAATCATTCATTTCCACCACAAGAAAGGAGGTGCCGATAAGTTCAAGGCGTTGCAACATATAAGGGCGAAATCATACAAGCTACGCGCGAATTTGGTTGATTTTGGTGGAACTGCACAAAAAGAACAGCTGGTTTATTTAGCACGAGGTGACATGTCAATGTCCAAACTGATGGCAAACCCTGCCAATTCCACAATCGTAGGCATTTGATATTTTGGAATGGGACAACCTTGTGAAATTTTGCTCATTGATTTTAGCAAGACATGCGTTTGATATTTTCGAATGGGACGCCCTTTGCTGTCAGCAGCGTCGATCAATTTTTTCTTTATTCTTTAGTTGTGAAGTAAATATTGCCTCTGACATGTGAGTCGCTGAGATGCATAATCATCAATTGTTTTGAATGTTCCCTATGAATTGCCAAGCATGTGTGTTTGATTGCAATGTACAGAAACGCTAAAAAGCTGCTCAAACTCTTTGTACTCCTTCTGTTCCTTTTTACTTCGCACATTGTGAAAGTGCATACATTTTGTATAAGATTGGTCACAGTAGAGATACTTTGACTGCAGACAAAACTTGTATGCAGACTAGAAAGGACCGGAGGGAGTACATGTGAAACTGCTGCAAACAAGGTGATCACCCTGGGAATAATGCTAGTACGTATTGTTTTGCATGTTCATCCAAAGCCAGTGATACAGGAATTTGAACTAATCGAAATAAATTCATTCATACACGGTCGGATTTCATATAAACATGCCGGATTTCATTACATTTCATACATTCTTCAACTAAAAAGGGGTGCGCTGGAGGTATAACTAATTAACCGAAGCTACCCACCTGTGTCCCGCTGAGCCGAACAAAAGCTTCAGTGACTTAACTACAATGCAGTTGCGTAATTGACATGTGGCTTGTCGGGCCCACATGTCAGTCAGCCAACTGCACCAACAGTTAAGTAGAAGCAACGTTCTTCTCCAGCGCAGCTCTCCGACTCCACGTCGCCGCCAAGAAGCTAACCGGCCGTCAATGGTCAACCCGCCTAGCTTGGCTTCAACCGGAGGGTAGCAGCGGTGGACTTACTTGGACCCGAGCGGCGGCGACCTACCATGTTCTACTCTTCCTTGTTTTCTGTGTGGCGCGGCCTCGTTGGCAGCGGGGCGGGGCCTCGGCGGAGCCGGCGATGTCCTCTGTCTCGTTGTTGGCAGGGCGGGGCCTCGAGGGAGCCGGCGGTGTCCTCTGCCTCGTTGTTGGCGGGGCGGGGCCTCGGCGGAGCCGGCGGTGTCCTCTGCCTCGTTGTTGGCGCCGTGGGGGCTCGGCGGAGCAGGGCCTCGTCGACGTGATACGTCCATTTTGCATCATGCTTTTATATCGATATTTATTGCATTATGGGCTGTTATTTCACATTATATCACAATACTTATGGCTATTCTCTCTTATTTTACAAGGTTTACATAAGGAGGGAGAATGCCGGCAGCTGGAATTCTGGGCTGGAAAAGGAGCAAATATTAGAGACCTATTCTGCACAACTCCAAAAGTCCTGAAACTCCACGGAACACCTTATAATAAATAATGAAAAATCCTCGTAAAAGATGAAGACCAGGGGGCCACACCCTACTCACGAGGGTGGGGGGCACGCCCCCTACCTCGTGGGCCCTCTGGTGGCTCTCCGATGACCATCTTCTCCTATATGACGTCTTTCGTCGAGAAAAAATAGGAAGCAACTTTCGGGACGAAACTCCGCCGCCACGAGGCAGAACCTTGGCGGATCCAATCTAGGGCTCCCGCAGAGCTGTTCTGCCGGGGAAACTTCCCTCCCGGAGGGGGAAATCATCGCCATCGTCATCACCAATGCTCTTCTCATCGGGAGAGGGCAATCTCCATCAACATCTTCACCAGCACCGTCTCATCTCCAAACCCTAGTTCATCTCTTGTATCCAATTCTTGTCTCCAAGTCCGGGATTGGTGCTAGTAGGTTGCTAGTAGTGTTGATTACTCCTTGTAGTTGATGCTAGTTGGTTTATTTGGTGGAAGATCATATGTTCAGATCCTATATGCATATTAATACCCCTCTGATTATGAACATGTTTATGCTTTGTGAGTAGTTACGTTTGTTCCCGAGGACAAGGGAGAAGTCTTGCTATCAGTAGTTTGGTATTCGTTCGATATTTTGATGGGATGTATGTTGTCTAGCCTCTAGTGGTGTTATGTGAACGTCGACTACATAACACTTCACCATTATTTGGGCCTAGAGGAAGGCATTGGGAAGTAATAAGTAGATGATGGGTTGCTAGAGTGATAGAAGCTTAAACCCTAGTTTATATGTTGCTTCGTAAGGGGCTGATTTGGATCCATATGTTTCATGCTATGGTTAGGTTTACCTTAATACTTTTGTTGTACTTGCGGATGCTTGCAATAGAGGTTAATCATAAGTGGGATGCTTGTTCAAGTAAGAACAACACCCAAGCACCGGTCCACCCACATATCAAATTATCAAAGTACCAAACGCGAATCATATGAACGTGATGAAAACTAGCTTGACGATATTCCCATGTGTCCTCGGGAGCGTTTTTCCTTATATAAGAGTTTGTCCAGGCTTATCCTTTGCTACAAAAAGGATTGGGCCACCTTGCTGCACTTTATTTATTTTTGTTACTTGTTGCTCGTTACAAATTATCTTATCACAAAATTATCTGTTACCACTTATTTCAGTACTTGCAGAGAATACCTTGCTGAGAACCGCTTATCATTTCCTTCTGCTCCTCGTTGGGTTCAACACTCTTACTTATAGAAAGGACTACGATAGATCCCCCATACTTGTGGGTCATTGTCGGTGTCAAAACCGGCGGATCTCGGGTAGGGGGTCCCGAACTGTGCGTCTAGGACGGATGGTAACAGGAGGCAGGGGACACGATGTTTTACCTAGGTTCGGGCCCTCTTGATGGAGATAAAACGCTACGTCCTGCTTGATTAATATTGATGATATGGGTAGTAAAAGAGTAGATCTACCACGAGATCAGAGAGGCTAAACCCTAGAAGCTAGCCTATGGTATGATTGTATGTTGTGATTGTTGTCCTACGGACTAAAACCCTTCGGTTTATATAGACGCCGGAGAGGGTTAGGGTTACACAAGGTCGGTTACAAAGGAGGAGATATCCATATCCGTATTGCCTAGCTTGCCTTCCATGCCAAGTAGAGTCCCATCCGGACACGAGACGAAGTCTTCAATCTTGTATCTTCATAGTCTAACAGTCCGGCCAATAGAGATAGTCCGGCTGTCCGGAGACCCCCTAATCCAGGACTCCCTCAGTAGCCCCTGAACCAGGCTTCAATGAAGATGAGTCCGGCGTGCAGTATTGTCTTCGGCATTGCAAGGCGGGTTCCTTCTCCGAATACATCACAAAAGAATTTGAATACCAGGATAGTGTCCGACCTTGCAAAATAAGTTCCACATTCCACCGTAGAGAGAATAATATTTTCGTAGATCTAATTTGCTGGCTTGTTTTGGCAGCATGACGTTATGTCATGGCCCGGTGATTATTCGAACCGTTTCCTTTAACTAGCCCCGCACATAACGCGAGGCAGTTTTTCGACACGTCTTGTCAAAGCAGAGATCATGTCCCCTTATTACGGGATTCTCATCAATACGGGCATGGGTAACCCAACCGCACCACCAATTATGGCGCTTGGGGAATAAGCGAGTTTTACCAGGCAAGTGGGGACGCTTAGCTTCGTCCGCTCATATAAAGGGATAAGGATTCACCTCCCTATCCATGCCTTCTTCCTCCTTTGCTCATCCGTTTTTGCACACTCGAGCTCTAGCGCCCAAGTCCACACTTCCCACCTCAACCTTCTCCAACCATGTTCGGAGCGGGAGGCAGGTGGATGGTCTCCTCCGTCACGGAGGGAGACATCAAGAAGCTGGACAGAGCCGGATACTTAGCCGCGAACATCGCGCATCGGCTGCCCGCTGCGGGGAAGATCGTCCCTACCCCGGAACCTCATGAGAGGGTAGTTTTCCTTCACCACTTCCTCCGCGGACTAGGGTTTCCCCTCCATCCATTCGTCTGTGGTCTCATGTTCTACTACGGGCTGGACTTTCATGATCTGTCCCCGAACTTCATCCTCAACATTTCGGTGTTCATCGTCGTGTGTGAGGCTTTCCTCCGCATCCGGCCCCACTTCGGCCTGTGGTTAAAGACCTTCAATATCAAGCCGAAGGTGGTAAGAGGCCAACAAGCTGAATGTGGCGGAGCCATGGTGGGCAAGATGCCCAACATTATATGGCTCGAAGGCTCCTTCGTGGAGACAATAAAGGGATGGCAATCGGCGTGGTTCTACATCATAGAGCCGCGCGACGCCAAATGGGCGGCAGCCCTTGAGTTTCGATCCGGATTCCCAACACGACTCACTTCCTGGAAAGAGAAGGGCTTGTCGTGGGGTTCATCGGTGGAGCTGGATGGACTCCAGAAATGTATCCGGAGTATGGCGAGCAAGAAGCTCAAGCTTGTCAACATAGTCCAAGTTATGCTCATCCGCCGGATCCTCCCGTGTCAACAACGGGATTTTACCTTGTGGGAGTTCGACCGGCCCAGCACCAGACTCTGAGCGAGCTCTTCGATAGGATGCACAAGGACGTCTGGAAGGTGCTGTTCAAGGGCGCCGAGGTCCCCCCTTCTCTCGCCGAGGACCACGGACTAAGCGCAAAGCGTCTAGCGTGTTCGTTGAGTTCAATATGTCCTGTAGGACATTTATTTTCCCTAGCTTAATTATGCGCGGGGTCTAATCTCCATGCCTTTGATAGGACTGGGTGGAGATGTCGGGGCAGATTAACTGTCCGGCCCCTTTGCCCAAAGACACTACGAGCGCTCTCCTGACGGAGATGCTGACTCCGGCTCCTTACAAGGTGCCAGAGAAGACCAAGAAGGCCAAGGGAACCCGAAAGAGCTCCCGGCGCCAGCTATTATCGGACTCATCGTCTGATAACTCTGCGGCACACTCCTCCCCCAAAGACGAGGAGGAAGAAGAAGATGCTCCCCCTCCAGGCAGGGCAGACAAGAAAAGGAAGGCCCCCCCAACTGGGGAGGCCGAAGGGTCCAAGAAGGGGAGGACTCTCCTTCCGGACAGTTCCACCGCCGCTGACGAGGGCGAAGACGAGTGGTTGCCCCGGGCCAAGCCCCCGGGGAGATCGTAAGTATTCGGATACCAGAGTAACTCATAGCATTCCTTTATCGCACTGCTTTCCATAATGCCGAACATGATTATGCAGGCCGCCGCGAACCAGCATCGATGTATCATCGGACGGCTTCCTGGGCTAGTCGGACATGGATAGTGATCCAGTCCCTACCGCCACCTCCCCTCATCCTGCTGACGACGCCGAGGTGCTGTCTCAAGAGGCACCGGGTCGAGGGGAGAGAGTCCTGGAGGCGCCTCAAGGCGACCTTCCGGACTCCGGGAGCCGCGGGGACAGCCCCCCCGAGAGCTCCGAGTTCGGCCCTCAGCCGAACACCGCGCCGGACCCTCCAGCGGTTCCGGGCTAGGGCAGGCGGCCTCCTTCTAAGAGGGGCAAGACGCCTGTGTCGGTGACCTCTATCCATCCAGAGGCACCGGACAATCTGCTGGAAGCGCTTCACAGCGCTTCCATCGATGAGGAGCACTGCACTATCATGAGTGCGGTGATCCAAAAGGTTCAGTCCGCCAAGAGCGGATTGACTGAAGCCTGTGCCAGCCTTCTAACAGGCTTTGAGGTAAGTGTTTTAAAATGTAGTAGAAATATTACCGCATAGACAGTAGCCCCTGATGCTTTGTTCGGTGTTCACAAAGAAAAGCCGAGCAGAGGATCAAATAATGTCGCAGGAGTCTAATATAAGTATGTCAATATGCATATGCAGGCTTCGCTGCTGGCGTCCGCCGCACTGACTGCGGAGGTCGCCGTACTGAAGTAGGACCTCGAGGGGTCTAGGAAAGAGCTCGGCCTTGCCAAGAGGCAGCTCGAGGAGAACAAGGGTAAGTAATACCCTGTCTATAGATATGTGTATATAAAAGAGGACGCGATTGCAAAATGACAGGATCATCGTATGTTTGCCAGGGGCCACGACCGAGGTGGTGATCCTGAAGCAAGCGCTAACCAAGGCCGAAGATAAAACAGCCAAGGAGCGCACCAAGCGAGAGAAGCACGAGGCTCGGGTTGGCGAGGTGCAGCAAGAGCTCCAGGCTCTCGTGACGAAGCACGAGGCGTTGGAGCTTGACTCAAAGACGCGGGAGTCTGAGCTTGCCGCGGCCCTCGAGAGCGCAAAAAGTGCCAAGGCCGAAGCCCAAAAGGCCCTCCAAGAGATCGACACAATGAAGAAGATAGTGGCGGGTAAGGCATTCTATATGCAGAGCAAGCATGTGAAAGTAAATTACCGATTACTTACCCGAATTCGGAGCTCTCCAGGAGCATTCACAGATTTGCCCCGCAGCTTGTTAGATGCCGCACAGTTTTACCAGGCCGAGGAGGGGAGCTCAACGGAGAAGCTGTTCTGGTCTCAGTATACTGGGACCGAACACCCAATGCCTCTGAGCGACCAGCTAAAGCAGCTGGTCGAGCTGCACAAGGCGGCCGAACAGGCCATGAAGGGCCTTATAGTCCGGCTGTGGCCTGGCGGCGTCCTTCCAAACAGCTACTTCGGCCTGGTGAGGTGGCTTGTGGATGCCTGCCCACGGCTGGAGGTCATCAAGCGGTCCGTCTGCATCGAAGGTGCACGCCGGGCTTTCGCCCGTGTGAAGGTGCAGTGGGCCAAGCTAGATGCTGTGAAGCTGATCAAGGAAGGGCCGCCGCAGGGCAAGGAGCATCGCACCCCCAAAATTTATTATGAGGGTGTCCTGAAGGGTGCCCGTCTTGTAGCAGACGAATGTTCCAAGGATGTAATATTTGAGTAAACTTGCTCGTGTGATCCTGTATGATGAAAACTTGTGTCATATGCGCTATGCAACGCTTATGTGAATTTAAAATATTACCTTCTGTTTGGCCGTTTATCCAATTTGAGAGATGGCTAGTCCTCGTCTTCTGCCCCCATGCCACGAGTGCTGGGGTGTTCGGGATAAACCTGAGCACTCTTGTTCCCATATTTGGGTCCTTCGAGGGAGGTGCTCAACACAACGAACAAGGCAACCGGACTAATAATGCTTTATCACTCTCACTTAGCCACAGAATTCTATAATTTTAAATTTCGGCGAAGCCCCAGGTATTCAAAAGGCCGAATTCGGGGCGCGATACACGCCTGTAAGCCGGACAGGGCCGGCCCCTCGCCCTAAGCGGCATAAGTCTTTAGGGACTCGAAAAACCTCGCCGAACAGCGACCAGTCTCTCGCCTTATCATGAAAGTCAGTTTTAGCTTTCTCTACTGAGGTGCTAAGCCCGGCAGAACCGGGGCACAATCGCAGTAGTTCTCCTAGTGCTACCTTAGCCGATAGAGAGGAACGTAAGGTACCAAAACATAGGAGCCGGGCAAACCCAACATTTGACCAAAGACATGATTCGGAGCTGATGCATATAATGCTATAAGTTCGGGGTGCCGCACTTGTGAAAGTGTTCGGTCTTTTCACACCATATTGTGGGGTATGCAAGCCCCTGGTGTATTGGCCGTACCAAAGTGCACGGTTGCAAGTCGTCGTTAATGAACACATAGATATATATATATATATATAACAAGAATGCAATAATAGTCGTAATGTCATGCATTGTTTATTAAAAAAATTGCGTTAAAGCAGAGTGATACAGATAATGCGATAAGCAAAGACTAGGACTATGTCCCTCCAAGGGCAAGATGAGGAATGATATTAAATCGAATATTTTGCTCGTTAATGTAATCACCCTGGGAATTCCGTGGTATGACGTAGCTGTCTGCCTCCTTGGTTGCTGCATCATGTGTTCGGCAATAGTGCTGCCGGACAGTGTTTCAAGAGATTAAGGTCCTGAAAAAAAAAGAAAAATAACCAAACGGGAAGCCCCTAGTGCGGTTTAAGCCGCGTCTTGGGGCGTGCCGCAGTTGTGGCCCCTCCCCACCTGTGCCCATGGTATTTTTAATGCGTAATTATGTACGCGTGGCACGAGCTTCGCCGTTTGGCTGGGACTGGGGTGGGGGCCGCATTGCTACGCGAGCTCAGATTGCGCCATGCAGTCTATTTGCCGATTGCTTCGAGCGCGCTTGAAGGTGTCCGGGTTTTGAAATGCCGAACTGGTGGATTGCCTTGAGAGGCTGTTTTGAGCTTCTGTTGCGAGGGCCGCAGTGTGCTCCTCTGTTCGGAGAGAACGCTCTGTGTTTCTGTTGACTATAATAACCCCGCAAGGTCCTGGCATCTTGAGCTTGAGGTATGCATAATGCGGTACTGCATTGAATCTCGCAAATGTGGTTCGCCCGAGCAGTGCATGATAACCACTGCGGAACGAGACTATATCGAAGATTAACTCTTCACTTCGGAAGTTATCCGGGGATCCGAAGACCACTTCCAGTGTGATTGAGCCTGTACAATGGGCCTCTACGCCTGGAATGACGCACTTAAAGGTCGTTTTTGTGGGTTTGATCCTTGAGGGGTCTATACCCAAATTGAGCATTGTGTCCTGATAAAGCAGGTTCAGGCTGCTGCAGCCATCCATAAGGACTCGAGTGAGGTGAAATCTGTCAATGATTGGGTCTAGGACCAGTGCGGCGAATCCGCCATGACGGATACTAGTGGGGTGGTCCCTGCGATCGAAGGTGATCGGGCAGGAGGACCAAGGGTTGAACTTTGGGGCGACTGGCTCCAACGCATATACGTCCCTGAGCGCACGCTTCCGCTCCCTCTTGGGGATGTGGGTCGCGTATATCATGTTCACCGTCCGCACTTGCGGGGGAAACCTCTTATGTCCTCCAGTGTGCAGCTGCCGGGGCTCCTCCTCGTCATCGCTATGCGGCCCCTTGTCCTTGTTTTCGGCAATTAACTTGCCGGCCTGCTTGAACACCTAACAATCCCTGTTGGTGTGATTGGCTGGCTTGTCTGGGGTCCCATGTATTTGACACGAGCGATCGAGTATACGGTCCAAGCTGGACGGACCCGGCGTAGTTTGTTTGAATGGCTTTTTCCGCTGACCGGGTTTAGAGCCTTTGAATCCGGCATTGACTGTCGTATCCTCAGTATTTTCACTATTAATGTGACACCCCAAAAATTTGGCCTTGTTTTATTGAATTAAATTTTTGCCAGGAATTAAAACTTTGGATTTCTGAGCTCCATTTTGATTTTTTTAATCTTTTCCTTCCCTGTCATGATGAGTTTTTCCCAAAGAGAAAACTTTTCAAATATGTTATTGGACTTGTTTAACCTCTCAAGAAAAACTTTTCTTTTATCAGTGTAACTAATTAATTAATTTAATTGCTTGATCTTTACTTTCTTGAAAATGGATTTTTAAGGTTAAATGGCCATATTTGAACTACAACCATTTGATAAATTCACTTAAATTTCCAACCAAAATTTGGAGATGTCATGTGATGTTTTTAAATCCCTTTTTTGCAAAAATATATTTCATTCTTGAAATATTTTGAGCTCTACAGCAAATTTTGTTCTCTGGTCCAGTGGGCAATTTTGCACTACAACTCCTTTAAATAATTCTTTCTAGCCCCCACCAAAATTTTTGGATGATGGTAATGTCCTAAGATTCCACTTTGTGCAAAAACCTAGTGCTGTTCTTTGAAAAATTTGAGTGAATCAACCTCATCTTCAGTCTGGACCAACTTGATGGTTTGTACAGCAACCTCCATCTTAGTTGCTCCTATACCCTTGATTATTTCTCCTACTTGTAGTCCTCCATGTTAAACCCTTAAGTCCAGGAGCATGCACCTTTTGGATCATTTTTGGTTCATGAAATAATGCTATTTATTTCCTGTCCAGAATTGAAGTTTTGTAAAACTTACACTAGCAAGTTTCTGCTTTTGGCCAACTAACCTCACCACTCTCTCTTGCATCTTAAGAGACCACCGGCTGGAGTTTTTGGCCACTCCAAGACTTGCCTAAGTGCCCTTGGCATTTTGTCAAACACCTGGAGTGCATGACCAGTTTTGACATGAGTTGTGGCATTGCACTGTGAACTTGCACCTCTGATCAAACTAGCATGTCCACTAGACTCCCCGTTACTCCTAATCTGGGTCTGTTAATTGCTAGCCTCGACCGCGACCTCTAGCATGCTCTGGCATTACGTCGAGCACGTACCGTGCACGCCCGGAGCGCGAGCAGAGCGTGCGTTTGGCACGCACGTGCGCCGAGCCGACAGGCTGGCCCCCACGGTTTTAGCCCACACTGCAGAACCTTGCCACGCACTCCCTTTCTCACCGCTACGCGCCAAGCCGCCCCTCGCCACGCCCGGCAAGCCAAGAGCTAGCCGTCGTCGCCGCCCGACAGCCTCTGCCCATGTCGGCGCCGCCAAAGCCACCTCCGCTCGCCAGCTCGCCCCTGGAGCAGTGCCCGCTCGTCCGCTAGCTCCTGCCGTCATCCCCAGCCACGCCACGTAGCCCTGCAAGCTACAGAGAGGCGGTTCGCCGGAGAGCTTATCCGGCCGCCGCGGAACCGACCTCGACGAGCTATAAAAGGAGACCCCCGAGCCTCCCCGAGCACACAGGAAGCCTTAGAATGCTCCCCTAGTCCTCCCATGGCAGCCAATCGACACGCGGGAGGTCTTCTTCCCCACCTCCGGCAACTGCAGCCGCCACCACTGCCCCGGCCAATTCGGCACCACCAGGGCCTCCCACTCTCCGTTCTCTCCACCAAGAGCCCCCTCATCCTCCCGTAAACCATTCCCACTACTCGATTTTGATCGAGGACCACCGTAGCCCCAAAACCACTCTGCTCCCGAAGCTCTCCGTCCGCCGCGAAGCTCACCGCCGATGACCCCGTCCACTTTCGAGACCGTAGCACCCATCGGCGGGACCGCCTCGACCCCCTGAGCCCGTGGATGACTTCGGTTTCTCGAACGGAGCCGCCAATCGCCGGCGGTGATCGCCGGAGTCCCGCCTCCACTCGGGACAGAGAAAGAGGAGGGAGAAGACTGGTCAAACCTGACTAGTGGGCCCTCTGGACCCACTGTCAGCGACCCCGTGTCTGTCCACGTGGTTAAGTGGAGGCGTAAAGCCTCAAGTACGCCTCCTCTGCACCGAAAGCGTATTTCTATCTGAAACGTTTTCTTTTCTGTTTTATTTTATATAACAGATTTTAACCACATCTTTGACTGGCTATAACTTTTTAAATATAACTCCAAATGAGTTGATTCTTTTTCCTACCTTCCTCAAATTTGGTCTAGTTTATTTTAAGATTTATTTGAAAAAATTTCAAACAATTTTTTTGTACTGTTTTTGAAATGTGTGTTAATTCAAATATATTTTTAAATAGGATTTTGGGGAGAGAGAAGAAACTTTCAAAAGTTTTGGAGAGCACCTCACCCCTCCACAACATTGAAGG
>NC_041380.1:388805009-388805828 GCF_002162155.2 Triticum dicoccoides
GGTCTCCGTCGGAACGGTTATGTCTGGTATGGCATGGTAAGGTGATATGAGCAGTGACTCTGTTGGTTGAAGATATATTCGTTATACTAACCATGCAGGGAATACCTAAACCTCCTGAGTCGACCGTAGATCGAGTCTTGTGCCAGTAACCCCCATACTTGTTTCGTACTACCACTCGTCTCTACAGCAAGTAGAGTACGGTTCAGTAAGTTGTCAACCTTTTTCTAGCACACACCGTACAGAGAGGCCATGGTGGAAGATACCGGTTGTAGCTGGTAGGCAGGCCACCTGGTCCGGGGGCATGGGTGTTTCCGGTTGGGACCGAGAGGGGAGGCCACCCCTTAGAGCGCGCGATATAAATTTGATCCCATGCTACGCGAGGTTGTAGCCTCCCCACTTAGAGATTGCTTAACAGGTGTCGTGGGTGGTTCCAGACACGTGTGAGTTAAGCTGGTGTGTGCAAGTTAGGTGTGTTTTCAACAAAAAGACCGTAGACGGAATTAGTCCCGATGGACTAAAGAAATCCGTTACTCGTGGGTAAAGAGTACACCCTCTGCAGAGTATAAACCTATTCGAATAGCCGTGTCCATGGTTAAGGATTACAGTCTGGGATGGGTCAGGTGTCGGTCTTAGTGTCGGTCTTCGGAGGTGAAACGGTTAACCAGAAATGGAATTACTACTCGTGACTTGTGATAACTATGATTATTATTATTGTTGACTAACCCGTGATATTTTTGTTATTATCGAGTATCTCTGGGATGGTTCTACCTCCGGGATATTCATTATGATTGTTTATTTTAAAGCCCTTTATGTGGTGTC
>NC_041380.1:388806000-388909196 GCF_002162155.2 Triticum dicoccoides
ACTGTGGCATTTCTTTTAAAGCCCTTTATGTGGTGTCGCTCAGACGCCCGACTGTGGCATTTCTTTTAAATCCCTTTATGTGGTGTCGCTAAGACGCCCGACTGTGGCTTGCTTGTTATTTATTTCATAAATTTTAATACTACTATGTTATTGCAATTTTATAAATAACTTGCTTGCACGCATCAGAGTTTCATTTATCTTTTGTGACTGACGTCATGAGCATAAAATATTTTCAGCACATCATTGTTATATTATACCTGTGTTCATAATGTTTGCGAGTACATTCAAAGTACTCACTGGCTTGTCCCTGGCTATTGTCTTGGCCAGATTTTCTTGCACGGAGAGGAGCGACGCGATGCCAGCCCCGGAACCCACTCAATGGAGATAGCAGCCTCGCGAAGATAGGAATTAACCTGGTCAGCTGTTCCCGTGGGAAATGGAGTCCCATAGACACTGATGTTTCACAACCCGCTTCCGCCATCAACCACTAGAAACCATTTGTTGTACTCACAGGCCAGAATGGTCTTGTACTACATATTTTGTATTTTGCTTGGAATTTCTGTATCAAGTTGGAGCCTCATCAGCTAACAGTAATCCTGGGGCTGATGAGCACAACGGTCTTTTCTGGAAATTTATTACCCGGAAAACCGGTCGTGGCAGACTTGGTATCAGAGCCAGGCTGACCATTGGCTAATCCTATCTTAGCCAGGTCAATAAACTTAGGCAAACCAACCCACTAGACCTTAGCCAAACCCCAGCCAAGCTTCTCGTGCAAGATAGCCACACAGTGACCCAACACCTTTTGGCAGTCGGTGCCCAACCTATCAACCTAACCTGTCGCTCATGCGCCAGTGACCGGCCCCTAAATAGTCCTTTCTCGCAAGCGTGCGAAGGAAGACTCCGCCCCCTTTTTCCTATAAAAAGGGCACGCTAGTCCCAACACAGCACCGCACAGCCGCTACCCCAAACCGAGCCGCAATGCCTGGACCCATAGTGCACAACGAGACCACAGCAACCAACCTTGGAGGTTTTGTGACCATACTCGCAAACCTCACCCGTCGTGCCTATGCGTTAGAAGAGCCACCAGAATATGTTGTGTATCAAGGACCCATGAGCGGTGAAGACCGTCAATTCTGGGCCATTGTGCACATCTACGGTAGGGGTCTAGCACCCGAGCGCCCCTACAGGTTCATCGGAAGGACAACTTCCTTTGAGCCACAAGCCATCCAGCTAGCCGCTCGAGAGGCTATAGTTCATCTCAGGCACTTGTCACCCAGAGTTAACTGTCGCTCGTTCCACTACTACCCCAGACGTGAAGGGTATGGTAGACCACCCCAAGTTGCCAACGGAGATCACGAGACGGACCCCGCATTGTTGCACCTAGTGCGTTATGTAAGAGCACTAGAGGCACTGTTCGACCAGATCACTATTGATCTAATCGCAGCTCGTGGAGAGCTGGTTCGTCGAGCTCCGGCGAGAGAAGAAAACGAGCCCAACGCCGACAACTCAGTCGTGCTGTTTGGACAACCGATCGAGACCCCGAGATCTGCCCCAGCCATCGGCCAAGGTGCTGCGATAACCCCAGAGGTGCTTCGTCGCATATTGGGAGCACACTCCAACGGGGTTGTGGCCAACAATCCCCGCGATGATCATCATCACTACCCCGACCCTGCAGTTCCTCCGCCATCTCCGACTAATCCCGGCAGTGAGACACGTGGAGAAGCCTCGACATCCACCAGGCACGCCCGTTTAGACATAAACGAGGTAGACTAAGCCGTGTGAGTAGCACCGAGTTTCAGTGTATCCTCGCTTTGTAATCATGCGACCGTGTACATTAACGCAGCCTGTCGTTGTGGCTCTGTTTTAATAGTAACCTTGCATATTTGGTCAGCGCATAGCTGCATATTTTTCCAGGCACAACTACCAAAACCAACCCGACGACAACCACAGTAACACGTCTCTTTATGAGATATGTGTATCTCTGACACTGACCCGACCTTTGGAGCTAAGCTGGCAGATTATTACCTTTCACCTCGGTAAAACGATCCGGCTCCATTGCTATATAAAGGCCACCTTGTGACCTTACCCAGCAACCCCACGTTGTGCACCACACTCGCACTTTTTCCTGTCATGCCGAGCCCCAGCATTCATCTGAGAACCCCAGATGCAACCCCAGGTAGCTTTGTCAAAATATTGTGGGATTTTACCCGCAGTACCATGGGTTCTACCCAGCCACCTCAGTACGAGCTGTTCAAATCAAGGATCACCCCATCCACCTCAGAATATTGGGCAGCAGTACACATCCCTCCCGTAGACTCCAATCAAGATCCAACGGAAGTTTCCTTCATGGGGAAATCTATGCCAACCCCACACCTGGCCATAGAAGCTGCTGCGAAAGAAGCGATTGCTCGTCTTCGATCCGCAGTACCCTATGCTCGCGAACGAGGATATTATTACTTTCCGAGCCGTGCAGCACCCGGAGAAGTAACATCTTTTCCCGGTGGATGTATTGAGAGAGACCCAGTTCTGGCCAACCTTATCCAGTACATCATTGCTCAAGAGCATTTGAACCAGCGAGTGATGGATTATCTCCAGAGCCTCGCAGATTTAAATCCTCAGATTGCCATCGGCAGACCACTGAGACCCGACCCGGAGAGACGCATACATCGACTGGTCAATCCACTTCCTCCGATAGAAGAGGAGTGTATTCCTTTACCAGAGACATTTTATCAGGACCCCGTCCAGTTACCGTTTTCATTTTAGACGTCACTACTGTATTTGTTTTTGCAGCATTTATATTTGCGTGTATCTTATGCATGGTACCCCAAATTTGTGCGACGAGTCAATTATTTTGGCTTCTACTAATGTGTGTAGTTTTTGTTATGGTTTATGCTCCTTTAAATTAACTGTTTTTCCCTCGCAAAATCCTGGAGTGAGATTTCTTTTCCCTGAGTTGCTACACCTGCCCCTTCTCACGACGTGGATTATTTAATTTCACACAGCACCACGCAGCAGACTCACAACCATAATCATTCGGACACATACACAGTTTGCAAAACCTTGCAACGGTGTTACATCCAGCTAATCACCCCCACTAACAACAGTTAGCACCCGGCACACTCCATCTACTCCTCATGATCACCACCACCGCGGAGAGCCAACACCCGATCCGCAGCGTCGCGACATTCGTCGAAGATCATCGCGCACAGGAGCACAGAGAGCCCCAGCAGTGTCGCCAGCCCTCCGCATATCAGGATCACAAACCAGTCCGGCATCGCCTCCGCCATTAGAGCCTCACCCGAGCTTCTGTAAGCAGTAATGGAGAAAGAAGGAGGAGGAGAAGTGAGGCCAGGTGTGAGGAAGAAGAGAGAGTCACCCCGGCCGTTTTATAGCTCGAGCTCGGTGTACGGTGGGCGAAGTCCACCAACGCCGCTCGTCGCCGAACGCCGGTGTTCGGAGTCGAATCCGCGAGCAGTGCCGACA
Source organism: Triticum dicoccoides (assembly GCF_002162155.2). Taxonomy (NCBI): domain Eukaryota; kingdom Viridiplantae; phylum Streptophyta; class Magnoliopsida; order Poales; family Poaceae; genus Triticum; species Triticum dicoccoides. The sequence goes on from NC_041380.1 coordinate 388,809,484, forward strand.
GCGCGCTGGCCCGCGAGGTGAGTGCACGCTGCACCGGCAGCTAGCACGCCGCGCACTACCACGATACGGCCTAGATGCCCTACGCATTAGGCATCGCCGATGGAGAAAGCGCGAGAAAGCGCGCGGGAGAGAGGAGGTAGGAGGAAGAACCAGAGGGAGAAGAGGAGACTGACAGTGGACCCCGGGTCCACCTGTCGGCCAGAGAGAGCACTGTGCTCTCGGGTACGACCAGCGTATATTTAAATTTAGGAGTTATTCTAAATTTTTATCCAGTGTAGAAATCACACGTTTTTATCCCGAACCGTAGACTCTTCCACGCAGCCCCAGTTTTCACACGGTGGTTTTTCACCACTTATTGCCCTCTCACTGTAGCCACATCTTTATTGCGTAATTATTTTCTTAACACCGCTTATAGCAAATCTCGAGGACGAGATTTTTCTTAAGGGGGATAGTATTGTGACACCCAAAAAATTTGGCCTTGTTTTATTGAATTAAATTTTTGCCAGGAATTAAAACTTTGGATTTCTGAGCTCCATTTTGATTTTTTTAATCTTTTCCTTCCCTGTCATGATGAGTTTTTCCCAAAGAGAAAACTTTTCAAATATGTTATTGGACTTGTTTAACCTCTCAAGAAAAACTTTTCTTTTATCAGTGTAACTAATTAATTAATTTAATTGTTTGATCTTTACTTTCTTGAAAATGGATTTTTAAGGTTAAATGGCCATATTTGAACTACAACCATTTGATAAATTCACTTAAATTTCCAACCAAAATTTGGAGATGTCATGTGATGTTTTTAAATCCCTTTTTTGCAAAAATATATTTCATTCTTGAAATATTTTGAGCTCTACAGCAAATTTTGTTCTCTGGTCCAGTGGGCAATTTTGCACTACAACTCCTTTAAATAATTCTTTCTAGCCCCCACCAAAATTTTGGGATGATGGTAATGTCCTAAGATTCCACTTTGTGCAAAAACCTAGTGCTGTTCTTTGAAAAATCTGAGTGAATCAACCTCATCTTCAGTCTGGACCAACTTGATGGTTTGTACAGCAACCTCCATTTTAGTTGCTCCTATACCCTTGATTATTTCTCCTACTTGTAGTCCTCCATGTTAAACCCTTAAGTCCAGGAGCATGCACCTTTTGGATCATTTTTGGTTCATGAAATAATGCTATTTATTTCCTGTCCAGAATTGAAGTTTTGTAAAACTTACACTAGCAAGTTTCTGCTTTTGGCCAACTAACCTCACCACTCTCTCTTGCATCTTAAGAGACCACCAGCTGGAGTTTTTGGCCACTCCAAGACTTGCCTAAGTGCCCTTGGCATTTTGTCAAACACCTGGAGTGCATGACCAGTTTTGACATGAGTTGTGGCATTGCACTGTGAACTTGCACCTCTGATCAAACTAGCATGTCCACTAGACTCCCCGTTACTCCTAATCTGGGTCTATTAATTGCCAGCCTCGACCGCGACCTCTAGCATGCTCTGGCATTACGTCGAGCACGTCCCGTGCACGCCCGGAGCGCGAGCAGAGCGTGCGTTTGGCACGCATGTGCGCCGAGCCGACACGCTGGCCCCCACGGTTTTAGCCCACACTGCAGAACCTCGCCACACACTCCCTTTCTCACCGCTACGCGCCAAGCCGCCCCTCGCCACGCCCGGCAAGCCAAGAGCTAGCCGTCGTCGCCGCCCGACAGCCTCTGCCCATGTCGGCGCCGCCAAAGCCACCTCCGCTCGCCAGCTCGCCCCTGGAGCAGTGCCCGCTCGTCCGCTAGCTCCTACCGTCATCCCCAGCGACGCCACGTTGCCCTGCAAGCTACAGAGAGGCGGTTCGCCGGAGAGCTTATCCGGCCGCCGCGGAACCGACCTCGACGAGCTATAAAAGGAGACCCCCGAGCCTCCCCGAGCACATAGGAAGCCTTAGAATGCTCCCCTAGTCCTCCCATGGCAGCCAATCGACCCGGGGGAGGTCTTCTTCCCCACCTCCGGCAACTGCAGCCGCCACCACTGCCCCGGCCAATTCGGCACCACCAGGGCCTCCCACTCTCCGTTCTCTCCACCAAGAGCCCCCTCATCCTCCCGTAAACCATTCCCACTACTCGATTTTGATCGAGGACCACCGTAGCCCCAAAACCACTCTGCTCCCGAAGCTCTCCGTCCGCCGCGAAGCTCACCGCCGATGACCCCGTCCACTTCCGAGACCGTAGCACCCACCGGCGGGACCGCCTCGACCCCCTGAGCCCGTGGATGACTTCGGTTTCTCGAACGGAGCCGCCAATCGCCGGCGGCGATCGCCGGAGTCCCGCCTCCACTCGGGACAGAGAAAGAGGAGGGAGAAGACTGGTCAAACCTGACTAGTGGGCCCTCTGGACCCACTGTCAGCGACCCCGTGTCTGTCCACGTGGTTAAGTGGAGGCGTAAAGCCTCAAGTACGCCTCCTCTGCACCGAAAGCGTATTTCTATCTGAAACGTTTTCTTTTCTGTTTTATTTTATATAACAGATTTTAACCACATCTTTGACTGGCTATAACTTTTTAAATATAACTCCAAATGAGTTGATTCTTTTTCCTACCTTCCTCAAATTTGGTCTAGTTTATTTTAAGATTTATTTGAAAAAATTTCAAACAATTTTTTTGTACTGTTTTTGAAATGTGTGTTAATTCAAATATATTTTTAAATAGGATTTTGGGGAGAGAGAAGAAACTTTCAAAAGTTTTGGAGAGCACCTCACCCCTCCACAACATTGAAGGGAAGCATTCTGAACCCCGGCATAATATTTTTGTGTGTTCGATGACACGTTCATAACATCACCTCACTTTGGAGAAACTTGTTATTTCATGTGATATGATCATATGCATGGGTGCATGTTATTGATTTCCATGCTGTTGGAAATGGACACACTTGTGATGATAATCACCCTCATGTGCCTTGCATGCATACCGGCAGGAACCCGGGAAAACCTCTGCCTTGGGTAGGCATGAGTTTGTCGCCGGTCTCCGTCGGAACGGTTATGTCTGGTATGGCATGGTAAGGTGATATGAGCAGTGACTCTGCTGGTTGAAGATATATTCATTATACTAACCATGCAGGGAATACCTAAACCTCCTGAGTCGACCGTAGATCGAGTCTTGTGCCAGTAACCCCCATACTTGTTTCGTACTACCACTCGTCTCTACAGCAAGTAGAGTACGGTTCAGTAAGTTGTCAACCTTTTTCTAGCACACACCGTACAGAGAGGCCATGGTGGAAGATACCGGTTATAGCTGGTAGGCAGGCCACCTGGTCCAGGGGCATGGGTGTTTCCGGTTGGGACCGAGAGGGGAGGCCACCCCTTAGAGCGCGCGATATAAATTTGATCCCATGCTACGCGAGGTTGTAGCCTCCCCACTTAGAGATTGCTTAACAGGTGTCGTGGGTGGTTCCAGACACGTGTGAGTTAAGCTGGTGTGTGCAAGTTAGGTGTCTTTTCAACAAAAAGACCGTAGACGGAATTAGTCCCGATGGACTAAAGAAATCCGTTACTCGTGGGTAAAGAGTACACCCTCTGCAGAGTATAAACCTATTCGAATAGCCATGTCCATGGTTAAGGATTACAGTCTGGGATGGGTCAGGTGTCGGTCTTAGTGTCGGTCTTCGGAGGTGAAACGGTTAACCAGAAATGGAATTACTACTCGTGACTTGTGATAACTATGATTATTATTTTTGTTGACTAACCCGTGATATTTTTGTTATTATCGAGTATCTCTGGGATGGTTCTACCTCCGGGATATTCATTATGATTGTTTATTTTAAAGCCCTTTATGTGGTGTCGCTCAGACGCCCGACTGTGGCATTTCTTTTAAAGCCCTTTATGTGGTGTCGCTCAGACGCCCGACTGTGGCATTTCTTTTAAAGCCCTTTATGTGGTGTCGCTCAGACGCCCGACTGTGGCATTTCTTTTAAAGCCCTTTATGTGGTGTCGCTCAGACGCCCGACTGTGGCATTTCTTTTAAAGCCCTTTATGTGGTGTCGCTCAGACGCCCGACTGTGGCATTTCTTTTAAAGCCCTTTATGTGGTGTCGCTCAGACGCCCGACTGTGGCATTCCTTTTAAAGCCCTTTATGCGGTGTCGCTCAGACGCCCGACTGTGGCATTTCTTTTAAAGCCCTTTATGTAGTGTCGCTCAGACGCCCGACTGTGGCATTTCTTTTAAAGCCCTTTATGTGGTGTCGCTAAGACGCCCGACTGTGGCTTGCTTGTTATTTATTTCATAAATTTTAATACTACTATGTTATTGCAATTTTATAAATAACTTGCTTGCACGCATCAGAGTTTCATTTATCTTTTGTGACTGACGTCATGAGCATAAAATATTTTCAGCACATCATTGTTATATTATACCTGTGTTCATAATGTTTGCGAGTACATTCAAAGTACTCACTGGCTTGTCCCTAGCTATTGTCTTGGCCAGATTTTCTTGCACGGAGAGGAGCGACGCGATGCCAGCCCCGGAACCCACTCAATGGAGATAGTAGCCTCGCGAAGATAGGAATTAACATGGTCAGCTGTTCCCGTGGGAAATGGAGTCCCATAGACACTGATGTTTCACAACCCGCTTCCGCCATCAACCACTAGAAACCATTTGTTGTACTCACAGGCCAGAATGGTCTTGTACTACATATTTTGTATTTTGCTTGGAATTTCTGTATCAAGTTGGAGCCTCATCAGCTAACAGTAATCCTGGGGATGATGAGCACGACGGTCTTTTCTGGAAATTTATTACTCGGAAAACCGGTCGTGGCAGTTAATGCGGCGCTTATGTTTGTTGCGACGTGACTTGCTATTGCCGTCCTTGGTATCTGAGGTACCATGGTTCTTTGATATGTTATTACTGCGAGCCAGCCAGTTGTCTTCTCCCGCACAAAAGCGGGTCATGAGCATCGTGAGAGCTGCCATAGATTTCGACTTTTCCTGACCAAGGTGCTGGGCTAGCCACTCGTCTCGGATGTTGTGTTTGAAAGCCGCTAAGGCCTCCGCATCCAGACAGTGGACGATTTGATTTTTCTTTGTAAGGAACCGAGTCCAGAATTGTCTGGCCGACTCTTCTAGCTGCTGAATTATGTGGCTCAAGTCATCGGCGTCTGGTGGTCGCACATAAGTGCCCTGAAAGTTGTCGAGGAATGCAGCTTCCAGATCTTCCCGGCAGCTAATGGAGTCCGCTGGCAAGCTGTTAAGCCAATGCCGCGCTAGTCCTTTGAGCTTTAGTGGGAGGTATTTGATGGCGTGTAAGTCATCACCGCGGGCCATGTGGATGTGGAGGAGGAAATCCTCAATCCATACTGCGGGATCTGTTGTGCCGTCGTATGATTCAATATTTACAGGTTTGAAACCTTCTGGGAATTGATGTTCCATTACTTCATCTGTGAAGCATAAGGGGTGTGCGGCGCCTCTGTATTGGGCTATATCACGAGGCAGCTCCAATGGGTCTTGCCCGCTGTGTTCGACCCGGCCGGATTTGCTTTTACTCTATCCGGCGTGACGTGTATCGTCTCGCAGAGTGGTGCACCGTCGTGATCCGTAGATCGATCTTGCATGCTTTGCTTTGTCCTCCAATATGTCTCGCAGGTCTGGCGTATCTCCCCGTGCCTTTTTATTTGAATGGCGTCGGGGTGGAGGCTGAGCTTTTGGCTGGAATGCCTCTCTATCGCGGCCACGAGGTGGCCGATTAGCCGTATCATACGCTTCTTCCTCCAGTCGGGGTAGTAACCTGCACTTTGGGTAATTCTTGGAGGGGCGCTCGAGTTTATATTCCTCGGCCGTGAGGACTTCAGTCCATCTGTCAGCTAGCAGATCTTGATCAGCTTGAAGCTGTTGCTGCTTTTTCTTCAGGCTATTTGCCATGGCTATAAGCCGATGCTTGAAGCGCTCTTGTTCGACGGGATCCTCTGGTACGGCGAATTCACCGTTGCCGAGGCTTGCCTCGTCTTCGGAGGGGGGCATGTAATTGTCATCCTCCTCCTCTCCGTCTGCCGCTCTCTCAGGAGAGCTGGCTCCTTCATCCTCCTACTCTAAATCTTGCTGGAGGGGATTGTTGTTGTCTTCGGCACTATCCGGAGTGTTATTATCTCCTGTGCCGGTATCACCACTTTTGCTTTGGCGGGACTTAGAGTGGCGCCGCTGACGTCGGCGCTTGGGTTGCTTCTTGGAGGGGTCATCCTCTGCTATCTCGTCGCCATTGCCTTCGTTGGGTGTATCCATCATGTATATGTCATATGACGAGGTGGCTTTCCAGTGCCCTATAGGCGCTGGTTCATGTTCGTCTCCTACATCATCATCCATACCGTCGATGTCTTCGGAGTCGAAGTCGAGCATGTCGGTCAAATCATCGACAGTGGCTACGAAGTGGGTGGTGGGTGGGCGTCGAATTTCTTCGTCGTCCGCATCCCAATCCTGTTGGCCATGGTCTAGCCAGGGCTCTCCTGACAAAGAGAGAGACCTTGGTGAATTCAGAATGTCGCCGAAGGGCGAGTGCTGAAAGATATCTGCGGTGGTGAATTCCATGATCGGCGCGCAATCGGATTTGATTGGCAGGGGCGCGAATGGTTCGGAGTCCGGAAAAGAGTCCGGCACCTTGGAATCACGGGCTTCGCAGAGGGTTAGGCTGGTGTTCGGCTCGATCGCCGTTGAGACTGCAGCCCCCGAGGCGGTGTCTAACCACCCATCCTCGATTGGCGTAGTTGGCTCCGAGCTAAGGGTCGAAGCTGATGCGGGTGCGGCCTCTGGGGTACTGTTCGGCGGCAGAGCTAGGTCATACCCATCGCGACAGTGCGGCGCGCCCGGCTATGGCTCGAATCCATCGAAGATCAAGTCTCCGCGGATGTCGGCCATGTAGTTCAAACTTCCAAATCTGACCTGGCGGCCAGGGGCGTAGCTTTCAATCTGCTCCAGATGGCCAAGCGAATTAGCCCGCAGTGCAAAGCCGCCGAATACGAAGATCTGTTCGGGGAGAAAAGTCTCACCCTAGACCGCATCGCTATCGATGATAGTAGGAGCCATCAAGCCTAACGGCAACGACACAGAGGAACTCTCAATGAAAGCACCAATGTCGGTGTCAAAACCGGCGGATCTCGGGTAGGGGGTCCCGAACTGTGCGTCTAGGCCGGATGGTAATAGGAGGCAGGGGACACGATGTTTTACCCAGGTTCGGGCCCTCTTGATGGAGGTAAAACCCTATGTCCTGCTTGATTAATATTGATGATATGGGTAGTACAAGAGTAGATCTACCACGAGATCAGAGAGGCTAAACCCTAGAAGCTAGCCTATGGTATGATTGTATGTTGTGATTGTTGTCCTACGGACTAAAACCCTTCGGTTTATATATACACCGGAGAGGGTTAGGGTTACACAAGGTCGGTTATAGAGGAGGAGATATCCATATCCGTATTGCCTAGCTTGCCTTCCACGCCAAGTAGAGTCCCATCCGGACACGAGACGAAGTCTTCAATCTTGTATGTTCATAGTCTAACAGTCCAGCCAATAGAGATAGTCCGCCTGTCCGGAGACCCCCTAATCCAGGACTCCCTCAGTCATCAAGACTCTTTTCTGGCGCCGTTGCCGGGGAGTGAAGCGCCTTTGGTAGGTGGAATTTGGTAAGGAAAAATTTATATAGTGTGCTGAAATTTACTGTCACTTGTTACTATGGAAAGTAATCCTCTGAGGGGCTTGTTCGGAGTATCTTCACCCCGGCCAGTAGAGCAAAGTGTTGCTCCTCAACCTACTGAACCTACTGAAAATGAAAATGAAAATGAAGATACTTGCTTTGAAGTTCCTTCGGGTATAATAGAAAAACTGCTAGCTACTCCTTTTTTAGGAGATGGAACAAAACATCCTGATGAACATCTGATATATGTGGATGAAGTTTGTGTTTAAGCTTGCAGGTGTATCCGGAGATGTTGTTAAGAAGAAGGTCTTCCCCATATCTTTGAGGGGAGATGCATCGACATGGTATAGGCTATGTGATGATGTGAGGTCTTGGAATTACAAATGATTGAAATTGGAATTTCATCAGAAGTTTTATCCTATGCATCTTGTTCATCGTGATCACAATTATATATATAATATTTGGCCTCGCAAATGAGAAAGCATCACTCAGGCTTGGGGGAGGCTTAAGTCAATGTTCAATTCATGCCCCAATCATGAGCTCTCAAAAGAAATGATTATTCAAAATTTTCATGCTTGGATTTCTGGTAACAATCGCACCATGCTTGATACTTCTTGTGCTGGCTCTTTTATGATGAAGACTATTGAATTCAAATGGGATTTATTGGAAAGAATTAAACGCAACTATGAAGATTGGGACCTCGACAATGGTAAGGAGTCAGGTATGACACCCAGTTTTGATTGTGTTAAATCTTTTATGGATACCGATATTTTCCGTAAGTTTAGCACTAAATATGGACTTGATTCTGAGATAGTAGCCTCTTTATGTGAATCTTTTGCTACTTATGTTGATCTCCCTAAGGAGAAGTGGTTTAAATATCATCCTCCCATAGAAGTAAAAGTAGTTGCACCAATTAAAGTTAAAGAAAAGACTGTCACTTATAATGATCCTATTGTTCCTACTTGTTATGTTGAGAAACCACCTTTCCCTGTTAGGATAAAGGATCGTGCTAAAGCTTCAACTGTGGTTCATAAAAGCAATATTAAAACATATACACCTCCTGAGCAAGTTAAAGTAGAACCTAATATTGCTATTGTTAAAGATCTCTTGTCTGATAATATTGATGGGCATGTTATTCAGTTCTGCGGTGAAACTGCTAGAATTGCTAAACCTTGTGCTAAAGATAAAAATAGACCTGTGGTAGGCGTGCCTGTTATTTCTGTTAAAATAGGAGATCATTGTTATCATGGCTTATGTGATATGGGTGCTAGTGCTAGTGTTATACCTTATGACTTATACAAAGAAATTATGCATGACATTGCACCTGTTGAGTTAGAAGATATTGATGTCACAATTAAACTTGCTAATAGAGATACTATTTCAGCAGTGGGAATTGTTAGAGATGTTGAAGTCTTGTGTGGGAAAACTAAATATCCTGCTGATTTTCTTGTTCTTAATTCCCCACAAGATAGCTTTTGTCCCATTATATTTGGTAGACCCTTCTTGAACACTGTTAATGCTAAGATAGACTGCGAAAAGAATGTTGTTACTATTGGCTTGGATGATATGACTCATGAATTTAATTTTTCTAAATTTAGTAAACAACACCATGAAGAAGAATTGCCTAGTAAGGATGAAATTATTGGTCTTGCTTCTATTGCCGTACCTCCTAGTGATCCTTTAGAACAATATTTGCTAGACCATGAGAATGATATGTTTATGAATGAAAGAAGGGAAATAGATGAACTATTCTTTAAATAGGAACCTATTCTGAAACACAATTTCCTTATTGAAATCCTAGGGGACCCCCCTCCACCTAAGGGTGATCCCGTGTTTGAGCTTAAACCATTGCCTGACAATCTTAAATATGCTTATCTTGATGAAAAAAAGATATATCATGTTATTATTAGTGCTAACCTTTCAGAGCATGAAGAAGAAAGATTATTGAAAACTCTGAAGAAGCATCGTGCTGCTATTGGATATACTCTTGATGATCTTAAGGGCATTAGTCCCACTCTATGTCAACATAAAATAAATTTGGAAGCAGATGCAAAACCAGTTCGTGATCCTCAACGACGTCTGAATCCTAAAATGAAAGAAGTGGTAAGAAAAGAAATACTAAAGCTTCTGGAGGCAGGTATAATTTATCCCATTGCTGATAGTCAGTGGGTAAGTCCTGTTCATTGTGTCCCTAAGGAGGGAGGTATTACTGTTGTTCCTAATGATAAAGATGAATTGATTCCACAAAGAATTATTACATGTTATAGGATGGTAATTGATTTCCGCAAATTAAATAAGGTTACTAAGAAAGATCATTACCCCTTACCTTTTATCGATCAAATGCTAGAAAGATTATGCAAACATATACATTATTGTTTTCTAGATGGTTATTCTGGTTTCTCTCAAATACCTGTGTCGGCTAAAGACCAATCAAAGACTACTTTTACATGCCCTTTTGGAACTTTTGCTTATAGACGTATGCCTTTTGGTTTATGTAATGCACCTGCTACCTTTCAAAGATGCATGACGGCTATATTCTCCAACTTTTGTGAAAGAATTTGTGAGGTTTTCATGGATGATTTTTCCGTCTATGGATCTTTTTTTGATGATTGCTTGAGCAATCTTGATCGAGTTTTGCAGAGATGTGAAGAAACTAATCTTGTCTTGAATTGGGAAAAGTGCCACTTTATGGTTAATGAAGGTATTGTCTTGGGGCATAAAGTTTCTGAAAGAGGTATTGAAGTTGATAAAGCTAAAGTTGATGCTATTGAAAAGATGCCATGTCCGAAGGACATCAAAGGTATAAGAAGTTTCCTTAGTCACGCCGGATTTTATAGGAGGTTCATTAAGGACTTCTCAAAAATTTCTCGGCCTCTGACTAATTTATTACAAAAAGATATACCATTTGTATTTGATGATGATTGTGTAGAAGCATTTGAAATACTTAAGAAAGCATTAGTCTCTGCACTTGTTGTTCAGCCTCCTGATTGGAATTTACCCTTCGAAATTATGTGTGATGCTAGCGATTATGTTGTAGGTGCTGTTCTAGGGCAAAGGGTTTATAAGAAATTAAATGTTATACATTATGCTAGTAAGACTCTAGACAATGCTCAAAGAAATTATGCTACTACTGAAAAAGAACTTTTAGCAGTTGTATTTGCTTGTGATAAGTTCAGATCTTATATTGTTGATTCTAAAGTAACTATCCACACTGATCATGCTGCTATTAAATATCTTATGGAGAAGAAGGATGCTAAGCCTAGGCTTATTAGATGGGTTCTCTTGCTACAAGAATTTGATTTGCATATTGTTGATAGAAAAGGAGCTGAGAACCCCGTTGCAGACAACTTATCTAGGTTAGAGAATGTTCTTGATGACCCACTACCTATTGATGATAGCTTTCCTGATGAACAACTAAATGTCATAAGTACTTCTCGTAGTACTCCTTGGTATGCTGATTATGCTAATTACATTGTTGCTAAATTCATACCACCTAGCTTCACATACCAACAAAATAAAAAGTTCTTCTATGATTTGAGACATTACTTTTGGGATGACCCACATCTTTATAAACAAGGAGTAGATGGTGTTATTAGACGTTGTGTGCCCGAGCATGAACATGAACAGATCCTACGCAAGTGCCACTCCAAAACTTATGGAGGACACCACGCGGGAGATAGAACTGCACATAAGGTATTGCAATCCGGTTTTTATTGGCCTACTCTCTTCAAGGATGCCTGTAAGTTTGTCCTATCTTGTGATGAATGTCAAAGAATTGGTAATATTAGTAGACGTCAAGAAATGCCTATGAATTATTCACTTGTTATTGAACCGTTTGATGTTTGGGGCTTTGATTATATGGGACCCTTTCCTGCCTCTAATGGATATACACATATTCTAGTTGCTGTTGATTACGTTACTAAGTGGCTAGAAGCTATTCCAACTAGTAGTGCTGATCATAACACTTCTATTAAAATGCTTAAAGAAGTTATTTTTTTGAGGTTTGGAGTCCCTAGATATTTAATGACTGATGGTGGTTCACATTTTATTCATGGTGCTTTCCGTAAAATGCTTGCTAAAAATGACGTCAATCATAGAATTGCATCTCCGTATCACCCACACTCTAGTGGTCAAGTAGAATTGAGTAATAGAGAATTCAAATTAATTTTGCAAAAGACTGTCAATAGGTCTAGAAAGAATTGGTCCAAGAAACTTGATGATGCATTATGGGCCTATAGAACTGCATATAAAAATCCTATGGGTATGTCTCCTTATAAAATGGTATATGGAAAAGCATGTCACTTACCTCTCAAACTAGAACATAAGGCATATTGGGCTATTAAAGATCTCAACTATGATTTTCAAACTTGCTGGTGAGAAGAGGTTATTTGATATTAGCTCACTTGATGAATGGAGAACCCAAGCTTATCAAAATGCCAAGTTGTTTAAAGAAAAAGTTAAAAGATGGCATGACAAAAGGATACAAAAGCGTGAGTTTAATGTAGGTGATTATGTATTGCTATACAACTCTCGTTTAAGATTTTTTGCAGGGAAACTTCTCTCTAAATGGGAAGGCCCCTATGTTATTGAGGAGGTCTATCGTTCCGGTGCCATAAAAATCAACAACTTCGAAGGCACAAATCCGAAGGTGGTAAATAGTCAAAGAATCAAACATTATATCTCAGGTAATCCCATAAATGTTGAAACCAATATTATTGAAACCGTAACCCCGAAGGAATACATAAGGGACACTTTCTAGAACGTTTAGACTCCGAAAAGGAATAGGTATGTGGTACGGTAAGTAAACCGACTCCAAAACAATTTTTAAGGCAATATTTCTCTGTTTTGGAATATTTAGAAAAATAGAAAATTAAGTAGCAGTCCGGGAAGGACACGAGGGCCCCACGAGGGTGGAGGGCGCGCCCTACCCCTTGGGCGCGCCCCCCTACCTCATGAGCACCTCGTGTGCCTTCCGGACTCCGTTTTCTTGCACGATACGTATTTTGGTCAGTAAAAATTCACTATATATTCTCCCGAAGGTTGACTCCCGTATCACGCAATTATCCTCTGTTTTCGTTTCGAGCTGTCCCGCTGCAGATTAGATCAACATGTCTTCCTAGGATTCAGAAGGAGAAAGCTATGTGGATGATTACTTAGCCAATCCTAAGGTCTATGGAGATGTGGAGCACGATGGTTGGACCACGAAGGAAGAAGATGACTATGAACCCAATGGGAAGGAGGAGAAGAGCTCAGATGAAGACGAAGCCCCATTACCTCAACCTGGGGATATGCACGTGGAGTTCAAAAAGTCAAGTCTCCCTGATAGGGTAAAGAAACCAAAGTTCGAGTTTATCCCTTTTCGTCTCTTGCAGGAAAATAAGCAAGGCCTATGCAAAAATATATTAACCCTGGATTGGGAGATTGATGATCTGAGGGATCAAAATGATGTCCTCAAGCGTAAATTAAGGGAGAAGTCTATGCCATCAACTAAGTCAACAACATCACCACCTTCTTCACCAACCAAGGAGACATAATCACATGGGTATGGGCACTCCCCTTGGCAACCGCCAAGCTTGGGGGAGGTGCCCCGGTATCGTATCACAATCACAACTCCTATCTTTACCGTTTTCCTTAGCTCGATCCTATTAGTAGTATTTTGATCTAGTAGAATAAAAGTTTATGGCATGATCTACTTTTAAGTTTTGCTTTATGATCTCTCTATGTAATCGAGTCTGTGAGCTATATAATAAAGATTAGTGTTGAGTCAAGGGCTTGATTTTCTTGCTATGATCTTGGATGAATAAAAGAAAAGAGAAAAAGAATAAAAAGAAACAAAAGTTCATATTGATCTTATTGATAGTAATGACTTCACATAGAAAGAGTGATGATTAAAAGTTGTTGGGAGTTGGCAGACATAGCTTTGGTCATCGTTGCAATTAATAAGAAGTAATAAGGAAAGAGAGGCCTTCACATATAAATATATTATCATTGACATCTTTTATGATTGTGAGCACTCATTAAAATATGACATGCTAAAGAGTTGATGTTGGACAAGGAAGACAACGTAATGGGTTATGTTTTCTTATATCTGAGATAAAGTATGTTGTCATGGATCATCCAACATGTTAAGCTTGCCTTTCCCCCTCATGCTAGCCAAATTCTCAGCACCAAGTAGAGATACTACTTGTGCTTCCAAAAACCCTTAAACCAGTTTTGCCATGAGAGTCCACCATATCTACCTATGGATTGAGTAAGATCCTTCAAGTAAGTTGTCATCGGTGCAAAGCAATAAAAATTGCTCTCCAAATATGTATGACTTATTAGTGTGGGAGAAAATAAGCTTTATATGATCTTGTGATGTGGAAGAAATAAAAGCAACGGACTGCATAATAAAGGTTCATATCACGAGGGGCAATATAAAGTGACGTTCTTTCGCATTAAGATTTTGTGCATCCAACCATAAAAGCGCATGGCAACCTCTGCTTCCCTTTGCGAAGGGCCTATCTTTTATTATTATCTTCTACCTTATGCAAGAGTCATGGTGATCTTCACCTTTCCTTTTTTACATTTAATCCTTTGGCAAGCACAGTGTGTTGGAAAGATCCTGATAGATATATCTAATTGGATGTAGGGGGGCATGAGTTATTATTGTTGACATTACCCTCAAGGTAAAAGGTTGTGGGGCGAAACTATAAGCCCCTATCTTTCTCTATGTCCGATTAAAACTCCGTAACCACAAGTATCGCGTGAGTGTTAGCAATTATGGAAGACCAGATGATAGTTGAGTATGTGGACTTGCTTTTTAGCTCTGACATAGACTCTTTCTGATGTTATGATAAATTGCAATTGCTTCAATGACTGAGGTTATAGTTTGTTGGTTCTCAATAAGGTTTCTGATTCATACTTTTGCATTGTGAATAGATCATCACTTGAACATAAGTAATCATATGACAATATCTATATATGTTGCTGTTAAGAGAATAATCATGATGCCTTCATGTCCGTATTTTATTTTTATTGACGCCTCTACCTCTAAACATGGGACATATTTATTGTTATCGGCTTTCTCTTGAGGACAAGCGAGGTATAAGCTTGGGGGAGTTGATACGTCCATTTTGCATCATGCTTTTATATCGATATTTATTGCATTATGGGTTGTTATTTCACATTATGTCACAATACTTATGGCTATTCTCTCTTATTTTACAAGGTTTACATAAGGAGGGGAAATGCCGGTAGCTGGAATTCTGGGCTGGAAAAGGAGCAAATATTAGAGACCTATTCTGCACAACTCCAAAAGTCCTGAAACTCCAAGGAACACCTTATAATAAATAATGAAAACTCCTCAGAAAAGATGAAGACCAGGGGGCCCACATCCTGCTCACGAGGGTGGGGGGCGCGCCCCCCTACCTTGTGGGCCCCCTGGTGGCTCTCTGATGACCATCTTCTCCTATATGAAGTCTTTCGTCGAGAAAAAAATAGGAAGCAACCTTTCGGGACGAAACTCTGCCGACACGAGGCGGAACCTTGGCGGATCCAATCTAGGGCTTCGGCAGACCTGTTCTGTCGGGGAAACTTCCCTCCCGGAGGGGGAAATCATCGCCATCGTCATCACCAACGCTCCTCTCATCGGGAGAGGGCAATCTCCATCAACATCTTCACCAGCACCATCTCATCTCCAAACCCTAGTTCATCTCTTGTATCCAATTCTTGTCTCCAAGTCCAGGATTGGTGCTAGTAGGTTGCTAGTAGTGTTGATTACTCCTTGTAGTTGATGCTAGTTGGTTTATTTGGTGGAAGATCATATGTTCAGATCCTATATGCATATTAATACCCCTCTGATTATGAACATGTTTATGCTTTGTGAGTAGTTATGTTTGTTCCCGAGGACAAGGGAGAAGTCTTGCTATTAGTAGTCATGTGAATTTGGTATTCGTTCGATATTTTGATGAGATGTATGTTGTTTCTCCTCTAGTGGTGTTATGTGAACGTCGACTACATGATACTTCACCATTATTTGGGCCTATAGGAAGGCATTGGGAAGTAATAAGTAGATGATGGGTTGCTAGAGTGACAGAAGCTTAAACCCTAGTTTATGCGTTGCTTCGTAAGGGGCCGATTTGGATCCATATGTTTCATGCTATGGTTAGGTTTACCTTAATACTTTTGTTGTAGTTGCGAATGCTTGCAATAGAGGTTAATCATAAGTGGGATGCTTGTCCAAGTAAGGACAATACTCAAGCACCGGTCCACCCACATACCAAATTATCAAAGTACCAAACGCGAATCATATGAACGTGATGAAAACTAGCTTGACGATATTCCCATGTGTCCTCGGGAGCACTTTACATCATATAAGAGTTTGTCCAGGCTTGTCCTTTGCTACAAAAAGGATTGGGCCACCTTGCTGCACTTTATTTACTTTTGTTACTTGTTGCTCGTTACAAATTATCTTATCACAAAATTATTTGTTACCACTTATTTCAGTACTTGCAGAGAATACCTTGCTGAAAACCGCTTATCATTTCCTTCTGCTCCTCGCTAGGTTCGACACTCTTACTTATCGAAAGGACTACGATAGATCCCCTATACTTGTGGGTCATCACGATGCCAGCGGAGCGTGGACTCGTCGGAGCCGGCATTGTCGTCTGTCTCGTCCTCGGTCTCGCCAAATAGCGCCTCGCCCGCTTCATCGCCCTCTTTGCTAGCCTCTTTGTAGGCGGCCCAAGCCTCCGCCACCTACATGCGGTACCGCCAGCGCTCGAGGCGGCCCTTGCGGGCGGAGCGGTATGAGTCGATCACGCCTCCTGCTCCTCCCGCTCCACGGTGATCTGCTCCTCCGCCTGCAGGTGCTCCTCGAGGAGATGGTGGTTGTAGGTGGCGTCGGCCTGCGCCTCCCAGAATTGCTCCTCACGCATCTGCCTCACCCTATCCATATATTTGGCACGGGCCTCTCCGATGGTCATGGTGCAACGCACCGGCGAGGATGGCGCGGAGGAGGGGGTTGGCGCCGAATCATTGACTACCATGTTCTCCATTGGGACGTCGTCGTCCTCTGGCTGCCTGCCGGCCAGCCGGTCGGCAGCAATGGATGCCATCTCCTTGTGGTCCGACGTCCGCCCGTCCCAAAGAGCACTGGAGCGCGATGAAGCCATGGTGGGCAGTAGTGGTGTGGACAGGAGAAAGGGAACGGATGCGGATGACTGTGGCTATGGCCGGCGCAGCAGTTTATATAGCAATGGTGGGCGGGCGGAGGGACGGACGTGTGGCGCCGGAGTAGCCGCCTCGGCAACTGCGTATCATTAATGTGGGCGGCAGATGGACGGACGGATGGCACTTGTGTTGTTTGAAGGCGGAGCAATCGCTTGCACCGGGAAGCGGGGAGGGCGGCGCTGACTGTGTCGGGCGGAAAGCGTGTGCGGGCGAGGAGATGACTTTACTTGGAGAGGATGACAATGGGGACCCACCAGGTCCATAGCCTCACGTACGCAAGTGCCTCCTTATTATATATATATAATTTATTTTGCTTTCTCCTGGTTTCCTGACATCACGGTCCCACACCATTGTCAACCTATGTAGTACTCCCTCCTTTCTGGTTTATAGGGCTTATCTCAAAATTTTAGTTTTTCCATTTTATAAGGCTCAATTTGGTTGTTCCCCATCACATGTTCAGACTTCAAGGTGCATTAAATCATTGCATGCAAGTATTAAGAGAAAACTGACCAATGCATGCATGCATTACAATTAATGCATTCGTAAACATAATTTTTTGAGGAAAACAAGAGCATTAATTGGGTGCTTTTGCAAACTACAAAAAATATTCCACCACTCATCATCTACCTTGGTTGGTGAGATTTTTGAATTGAGCCTTATAAACTGGAAAGGAGGGAGTAGTCAATAAACGAGAGACGGCAGCTGGGACCAAGCAGCTCGAGCAGTATTTGTGTTTTTAAGGTGTGAGCACTGCAGAGTTTTTCGATGTTTAGCCCAGGTATTAATTTTTCTCCTCTGAACAACAACGAAAACATCGCTGCAGGTAGTAACTGGGCGGGTTGTGGCCCGTCTAGACCAGGCCAGATATCTAGCCCAGATATTAATTTTTTTCAAGCTAAAAATGGCTAGCCCAGCTATACTTTATTTTAGGAATACCCAGGCAAGGTCAAGTTGTTATTCTCCGCCCCGCTGGGCTGCAAATCTTTCCTAGGAGGGATGCATTAGGCTTAACAAGAAAATGGGCTTTAAGAAATAATAAATAGGATGTAATTATAAAAACTGGGCAGTAACTATAAAAAATGCACCAAACACGTGATTACTTCATAAAATATTATTTTTGGATATTGAAAATTTTAATTTCATTAATTATTGCGAGCGCAATGTTTCATTGCATTTTTACGTAATATAAATTTATATAGAAATTGTATTTAATCTGACTAGAAATTTTGGGATAAAAATATTTCAGATCCCATCAAAATGTGGGAAATTTTATTGAATTCTGCTTTGAACGGTTGGTTGAAATGGGTTGTACTTTTAACAAACTGTAAATGGGCTGTAGTAAATTCCATTAGAATTCAAAAATGGGCTACACATTCTTCCAAATCTCAAATGGGCTATAAGTTCTCTGCCACACACTTCTGGCCTTACTAAGTTGACGCATCCCCTAAAAAATAGAGTTGACGCGTATGCAAGGCTTTGTCAACTTATAATCAACACACGGTTCTAGCAGCAGTGGCCGTTGGATGTCCATCCAACGGATGTCGTGCTTCTTCTTCAATCTCGGATATTCTAGCTTCACCCGCCCAAAAAATGATTCCTCCCCCTGACATCTAGGGTGCACCGTTTCGGAAGCTGACCTGTGGGCCTACTAAGTTGACGTACAAAGGGCTTTGTCAACTCAGTCAATATAAACGATTCTAGCTGCAGTGACCATACAATGTCCATCCAACGGCCGTCGTGCTTCTTCAACCTCTGGTGTTCTTGCTCCAGCCGCCCAAAGCAACGCTGGTCGTGCCACCTGCTCCTGCCTCCCATGGCCGGCTGTGCTGCCACGGAGGCCTCACCGCCCCCTACTACTCCCACCGCTGGCCAGGCCATCCCTCCACTCACCCACACCCCATGTTATTCTGCGGCGACGACAGCGCAACCGAACCAGTGAACCCTCGTACTCCTCTCCGCGTGTGCATCCATAGCCGCATCTTCCCCGGCTCCGCGTCGTCCCCTCCCTAGGCCTCGTCATCGTCCACCGCCCTGGTGCTCTCGGCGCGGCGTGGTCAACATGGTCAAGGAATGACTTCCATCGGACGTGGACTGTATGTGGAGAGGCTGACAACTGGGTCCACGGCAGCCGCAAGGAAGTGCCTCCTTATATTACGCGCAAAATAATTATTCCTCCACCTGATAGCGGGGACCCACCGAACGGGCCACCATATTTCACGAAAAAAATGATTCGCCCCCTGACTATTGGGACCCATGAGCTACATCTTCGCGCGCAAGGAAGTGCGTCCGAAAAAAAATGATTCGCCCCCCTGACTGCTGGGACCCACCAGCTACATCTTCGCATGCAAGGAAGTGCGTCCGAAAAAAAAACGATTCACCCCCCGACTGCTGGGACCCACCAGCTACACCTTCGCATGCAAGGAAGTGCGTCCGGGCAAAAAAAATGATTCACCACCCTGACTGCTGGGACCCAGCAGCTACACCTTTGCATCAACCGCGTGTGTACCATGATGGTCTCTTTCCGGCGGTGTCCGGGAAGTGAACACGGTGTTGGAGTTATGCTTGACGTAGGTTGTTCTAGGATCACTTCTTGATCATAGTTCCTCGACCGTGCCTTGCCTTCTCTTCTCGCTCTCATTTGCGTATGTTAGCCACCATATATGCTAGTGCTTGCTGCAGCTCCACCTCATACCTTTTACCCTTCCTATAAGCTTAAATAGTCTTGATCGCGAGGGTGTGAGATTGCTGAGTCCCCGTGACTCACAGATACTTCCAAAACCAAATTGCAGGTGCCGATGATATCGTGCAGGTGATGCAACCGAGCCCAAGGAGGAGCTCGATGAAGATCTTGTTCATTGTGTTGTTTCAGTCAAGTTGATCAGTAGTGGAGCCCAGTTGGGACGATCGGGGATCCGTGTAGCATTTGGGTAGTCTTCTTTTATTTTGGTTCCGTAGTCGGACCCTGATTGTATTTGGATGATGAAATGCTTTATTCATTTATTGTGTGAAGTGGCGATTGTAAGCCAACTATGTATCTCTTTCCCTTATGTATTATGGGTTGTGTGAAGATTACCTCACTTGCGACATTTCTTACAATGCGGTTATGCCTCTAAGTCGTGCTCCGACCCGTGGGAGATATAGCCGCATCATGGGCTTTACATCATGAGAGCTTGTGATGGGCTAAGTTGGGACACCCCTGCAGGGTTTGAACTTTCAAAAGCCGTGCCCGCGGTTATGGGCAGATGGGAATTTGTTAATGTCCGGTTGTAGAGAACTTGACACTTGACTTAATTAAAATGCATCAACCGCGTGTGTAGCCGTGATGGTCTCTTTTCGGCGGAGTCCGGGAAGTGAACACGGCTTTGGAGTTATGTTTGAACGTAAATAGTTTCAGGATCACTTCTTGATCACTTCTAGTTCATGACCGTGCTTTGCTTCTGTTCTCGCTCTCATTTGCGTAAGTTAGCCACCATATATGCTAGTGCTTTGCTGCACCTCCACCTCACTACCTTTTTCCTACCCATAAGCAATAGTCTTGATCTCGCGAGTGTGAGATTGCCGAGTCCTCGTGGCTCACAGATATTTCCAAACAGTTGCAGGTGCCAATGATACTAGTGCAGATGACGCCGCTGAGCTCAAGTGGGAGCTCGATGAAGATCTTGTTCGTTGTGTTGTTTAGTTTTCCTTTTTATCAAGAGTGGAGCCTAGTCGGGGCGATCGGGGATCTAAGCATTAGGGGTGGTCTTCTTTTATTTTGGTTTCGTAGTCGGACCTTGTTTGTATTCTGGATGATGTAATGCTATATTTATGTATTGTGTGAAGTGGCGATTATAAGCCAACTCTTTATCCCTTTCTTATTCAGTACATGGGATGTGTAAAGATTACCCCTCTCGCGACATGCCTACTATGCGGTTATGCCTCTAAGGTGTGCTCCGACACATGGGAGATATAGCCGCATCATGGGTGTTACACTGAAATGGACCTCATGTTTGATGACCGTCATGTCACCAGTGCCGAGTCAGGTATCCCCGGTGAGATACCATTGGACAAGGAGGATGTTAGTGGTGACACTGATAGTGCAGAGGATGATGATGAAGTCATCAAAGCAAAAGCAAAGAAGCAACGAAAGACCAAGTCCTGTAAAGATGATTTTTGTGCTCAAGATGAGAAGAACCCATTTGTTCGGATGTACAAGAAGGCTAGTGATGTGATATGTGTAACGGTTGAAAGTATAAAAGAAGCATCTAGCTCCAGCATGGCTCGTCCTCCCCCTCCTCTGGTTTCTCCTCCCCCTCCCCTGGTTGGCCCTAGTATGAATGAGGCAATGGAGATGGTTCGTGAATGTGGAGTTGAGGAAGGAACTCCTCTCTTTTTCTCTTCGAGCATGCTATTTATGAAGGCTGAGTATAGAGAAATGTTTGCATCGGTTCAGATCAAGGAAGGAAGGTTTGATTGGCTCGAGAGAGCGCATGATTATGCTATGTAACTGCTCGTTTAGAATAATTGCTTAGTTCTTTGCTTGGATTATGCTATGTTGTTGGTCTGTACCATTTGCTTATTTGAATGCTTGGATTATGCTATGTTGTTGGTCTGTACCATTCATGTGTGAACTATTGGCTTTGCTGGATATGAACCATTTGCTTATTTGAATGCTATTTTCCCATATGTATGAATAATGGATATGACAACTAATCTTGTTGTCATGTTCCATTTGTAGACTGATGGAATTGATGGCGGAGGTGGTGATGATGATGATGCTAACATAAATAAAGTACAACTTCAAAACTTGCTCACGTTAAGTACTGATCTTGCAACCTTGGGTCAAATGGCTATGCACTACAACAAAACTTGTTTGAATAAGCAACATAGGCAGCCTAGGAGGATTGCAGTACAAACTGGTCATGAATGGGTTATGGAAAAGTTGGCACGTCCTAAATCTTGCTACAAAATGTTTAGAATGTATCCAGATGTTTTCTTGAGTTTGCATGGTCTTTTAGTGATTGACTACCATTTGGATTCAACTAGCAAGATGAACTCATTGAAAAGTCTAGGCATGTTCTTATGGATGCTTGGGGGCCCTCAATCATTTTGCCAAGCCGAAGATCGGTTTGTTCGGTCAAGTGAAACAATCCATAGGAAGTTCAATCATGTGTTGCACTGTGTAAATTCTCTAGGAGGAGACATCATTTAAAGACATTATAACAGGGCACCCTAGAAGCTCCCTCATGCTATTAGCATTTGAAGCCATCCGATTTCACGTTATGGCCGCCTCTGGCCATTGGATGCGAAGTGTTTTTTTTCTTCCTGAACGCTCATGTCCCCACATCTTCTTGAGGGCAGCTACTCCCGTAACTTTTTGGACTAACTTGGTTAATTGGGCCAAACATCCCACCTAGCATAGCACCCGGCCGAAGCGAGCGCTAACCCTAACCAAGGCCAGTGGCGATGGCGACGGCGGCGAGATGGTGCCAAGTCCGGTTTAGCCCTTGGTAGCGGGTCTGCCGTGATAAGGATGACGCCCTCGCCGAGGTTGCCTCAATGGAACCCGCCCTGGGTTGCAGGTGCTGGCGTCTCAACGATGGCATGATAGTTATCAGCCACGAGGGTAGGCAAGAAGGCAAGACCTCATCGTGGTAACTCCTTCTCCATCTTGCTTTGTTCTGCCCTAATTTCTAGGTTTTTTGTATTTGTTGAAATGATTGGCGACCTGTTCATGGCAACGCTGTAGCCTGTAGGGAGTTCAAGTCCTCGCATGTCTCAAGCACCACATCAGCCTTCCCCGCCACTACACTATTGCAAGAAGCTTACCATGGTAGCTCAAAGTGGTGTCATGGAGCGGAAGAGAAGGATGTGATGCTGTGCTGGCCAGCAGCAGGGTACCATGGCAATTGGCAAGGTTTCAGTTGTCCACGGTGATGATCTTGGTAATTAATTATATGCTACAGATCGTTCATGTATTCGATTTTGTGGTTCAGTCACTCCCTTTATTTTGTGGAAATTTGTATTGGCTGCAGCATGTGATGATGATGTTTTGTACAACAACTCACCTGGTATAATTTGACATTGTTGCATGTCTTCATTAGGTTTAGTTCTTTGTTGACTTATAACCGTAATTCTCAATTAATGATGTATTAGATCTCCCAGCAAAAATAATAATCTTTTAGATGATAATTCTCAACAATGTGGGTGTTAGATTTTGATTCATTACTAAGGTTGTAGGTTTTTAAGAATGTGATTTAGAATAATTAGTTATGCCTTCGCGGATGATTGTTAATTCAGTGTTTTGTTTAAATTTTCATCTTGCACTCTGTACTAACCAGACAGTAGCTAGATTCAGGTATCTTAGACCTCAAATTTTATAACATTTTTTCTAGCTTATCAGATAGATCATTCGAAGCTTTGATTAGCACCCAACCAGAGGGATAACACTTGAGGTTTGCAGCCTTGCAAGTTTTAATAAATTATGATCTGATAGGCATCTGTTTTCTTTTAATACACCTGAAATAATATTGAAGTATGTTCCCCATTTTCCATCCATGTACTATGTTGAGGTCGACATTATAAGCTTTAGTCATCGATACATAATAAATGTTACAATGGTTACCATGAAAGGTTATATTTTGTGCTGGAGGGGTGATATTTGTTTACACTGAAGATAAATGTAATACTTACATGACATGATAGATGTACATGGGCTGGGAGTGGGTTGTTGTTTTGTTAGCGCTCTTGCTTGTGTTGCTTCGATTCAGGTTACTTTGCTTCAGATTTGAGCTGTAAGAGAGTTAATTAACGTTATCAATTCATATGCCATTCTTCTATGTGTATTTGTGTAATTTTTTTGTCTTCTGTTGGAATATAAGTTAGTTATACTGCCTTTATATTCTTTATCTTACAGTTCATCCATTTAACAAACCATCTACTCAGCCTACCGCAAGAGTGGTCCCTTGTACAAGGGTCATATTTCTGCTCCTATAAATTTCCTCATGGTTTCTTTTTATATGTGTTTTCAGGTTTTGGGACAATGTGCTTGTGCTTAGATACTTAGCTAGAGTGGCAACAAAACCATTCTCCTTTGGCATATTGGTCTACTTGATCAGGAATCTCATTCTTTGTCAATCTTTCAAAAAAACCTTTGTTTGCTTCTATTTTACAATATTTCCTTACATGTAAGTTATGGTTATATGAATGACAATAGTGTTGTTGTTTTATCCATAATCATGGCTTTTTCTGTGATCTTATATGAAACTGAAAAATCTTGCATTGATCACAACTTCTGCAATACCAAAACCTTTCTTACATAGTGTAATAATAGACGGGCGCAACAACACGCGCCACTCATGATCTAGTCAAACCTAGAGATCCTACATTCGCAGATGTGCATCCAAAAATTAGGGGCAAATGTTTCTGGCCTCACTTCAAAGGTTGTATTGGTGCAATTGATGGAACTCACATTCCCGTTATAGTTCCCGCTAAAGAGACATGCAACTATATGGGTCGACATAGTTACACAAGTCAAAATGTGTTGGCAGTTTGTGACTTTGACATGAGATTTACCTTTGTCGTTGTCGGTTGGGCGGGGTCGGTACATGACACACGGATTTTCCACCACAGTGTATTGAAGTATGCTACTACTTATCCTGCACCTCCTGAAGGTACACAAATCAAGTGTTCTAAGTTTGTACAGATTGTTTGTATTAATTTGTACATGTGCTCAAAATTATTCTCGATGGATGTAGATATGTACTACCTTGTTGATTCTGGTTATCCTAACCGGGTGGGATATCTAGCTCCTTACAAAGGGACAACCTACCACCTTGCTGAAATTCGGTCTGGCCACCGCCCACCGAGTGGTAAATTTGAGGTGTTCAATTATCTTCACTCTTCTCTTCGGAATGTGATTGAACACACATTTGGTGTGCTCAAATAGAAATGGCGCATCCTAAGGGATGTGCCACACTTCAAGGTGGGAAGTTAGACGATGATTATCAGTGCTTGTATGACACTTCACAATTTCATCAGGGACAGAAAGCTACAGGATAAAGAGTTTGATAAATGTGATGATAATGAAAATTACATGCATGCAGTCTCACGGTCAACACCTTTGCTTGGCGATGTCGTTCCCACTTCATCCGATGAAGGCAATATGAACAACATGCAAGATAGGATTGCGAGATCTTTGTTTATTGCGCGACAAGCTACATAGATCAGTATTTGTACAGACCTCTAATTATATGAATGGATTATTAGTTATATGGACGATCTAATCCTTTAGCTCTCTTTTGTACGGATTATTAGTTACATGGACTATCTTTTGTATTGTATGGGCAATTGTGACTTGCATGGACTAGCGATGTGACATCATAATTCTTTTGCTCACTAACATTCTATCTATATATGAGCAAGAAAGTGAGAAAATTATTATTATGAAATATTTTATGCATTACCATAGAACAAATCATTCCCTGCCCCCCCTGCAGACTAAGGCATAGCCTAGTGGCGGGAAGGGGCTGATGCCTTCCCACCCACCCAGGTTCAAGGCATGGTACTTGCAATTTGGGTTTGTTGCACCAATTATACTGTATGGGGTTCCCTTACAGTCTTTCTGTCAAAAAAACAAATCATTCCCTGTCAGTCAAAATACCATTTAAAAAATCTATTAACACTGAATCAACATGTTACACTAATCTCAATGCTCTAAGGGCATTTCAGGCTTTTCACCAGCTCACAGTCGTTTTCACAGCTGCGGTGCCAAACAGCTAACTTTCACTACAACTGTTTCCTCAGCACAGCTATTTTCCCAGCACAACAAGCCCACAACTGAATCTGTTGAAACTGAAGCCCAAACAAACACACCCAATGGGTTAGTACATAAAGCGTAATGGACAATGCTTATCATACCATGGGATAATTTATCCCACTCGGTATATTTTCTACGCTTTGTGTGTTGATCAACTTGAATCTACTTTCTGTACTTAGTCCTGGTCAACCTTGTATCCAATCTTCTCTCCTCATAAAGATGGTGTCTTGAAGGTAAACATGAATGTTCACACAATATTCTTCTTCAATACATGCTTGCAATATGCTCAACACTCACATGACCAATCTTTGGATAACTACTTAAATAGCACATTGGTCAACACATAATCTCCTTTGTTGTAACCTTGAAACCAATGAATGGTCTACAAGCAATGTCTATGGACAAACCCTTCAAACATAACTCAGTACAACCATTAGTCCATAGGGATTGTCATCAATTACCAAAACCAAACATGGGGGCATCATGCTTTTTCACCAGGCTCTCGTGACTGGAGGTGATACTCAATTTTGCATCATGTTTTCCTACCGTTATTTATTATGTTTTGAGTTGTTATTTCACTTTATGATGCAATTCTAATGCCTTTTCTCTCTTATTTTACAAGTTTCACATGAAGAGGGAGATTGTCGGCAGATGGAATTCTGTACCTGAAAAAGCTACAATAGAGATAGATATTCTCCACAAATCCAAATTACCTGAAAATTTACGGAGAATTATTTTGGAATATGTAAAAAATACTAGCGGAATAAATACCAGGAGGGAGCCACCGGATAGTAACAAGCTCAGGGCCCCCCCTAGGGCGCGCCTGGTGAGCTCCTGGCTCCACCAGCATGCCTCTAGGGCCCATCTTCTCCTATATGATTCTATTTGCCCTAGAAAAAATAGAGAAAGACTTCCAGGGCGAAGCACCACCGTCTCGAGGTGGAACCTGGGCAGGAGCACTTATGCTTTTCGGTGGAGCGATCCCGCCGGGGAGGGGAGTGCGGCGGCTATGAGCAACCCTAGGTCGATAAGCTCGCCCCTAGAGCCTCGGGATTCGCAGCTCTCAAACTCGAGGAACAACGAAGAACGAGAGAGAAAAACGACGGAGAGATAAAACGTAGATGGAAAAGTAGTATATTGATATGTCAATTGTGTGTTGTTTAATCGTCCGTTACCTTTCATCTATTTATGAGGTGTCTAGACTTCCTGTACAATAAAAGGACTCCAAATCCCATCCAAACCTTTCCAAAATTACCCGAACTCGGAATTAGGGTAAGTCCGAGACAACAATTCGGTTTTTGAGTCTCACAAGCCACAAATGACCCCAGATGAAGATGAGCCCAAAAGTAAATTTATCTGTTTCGACGAGGCGAACAACTTCCATGTTTTTCAAGGCCATCTTTAATACCCTATGGGGCCATCTTTAACTTCTAGTCAGACTTGATCATGCACTTTTCCTGTCTGTCTGAGTTTTGTAGCAAACTTGCAGGATGTGTACTATCTCAGATGATGATGACTCCAAAAGAAAAAAGTGGACTGTTTCGATGATGCACACAACTTTGGTGTAGAACATTTTTCCATCCAAAGCCATCTAGACAATCTTTTCAGCCTAGATTTAGCTTTTGGTCAGATTTGCCTTGACAGTTTTCACTTGGCTGGCAAGCTTTCGCACAGGCAAGGCTTTCCACACTGTAACACCCCCAATGTCATGCTACAGTAATCTCTGAGTTCAAGCTAATCATTTTGCTAAGACAGTGCTTAGTCACTTTGATCAATATCTCATTTGAAACTCCTTCACTGAATTCAATTCAATTTGCACGTGAAATATGAAGTTGCGCAAAAGTTGCTAAAAATATTTCACCATTTAGCCAAAATTCCATAACAAATCATTGTTAAGGAAAACAACATCACCTCCAAGCCAAGATGGACTATAGCAAATAAAACAGTGCCATTTCAGCACTTTAAAATGCTATTTTTTACTTGTGAAACATCAAAATGGATTCAGTTGCCCCTCAAACTTTTTGTGGCAGTGCCAAACACTACAAAGAATTTAAGTGGCCTAGTCCCACATATTTTTTAAAGTATTTTGGTAGCCCAAACCTTTCCCTAGTTGTCTCCGTTTTAAATAAAAACAAAAATAGAAAACCAGAAAAGGGTAAGGGCCTACTTGGCCTCTGGCCCAGCCCACCTACTCCTCATTCCCTTTCTCCTGTACACAAGGGAGGGCGTGTCGCTCATCCACCGGCACCATGGCCGGCGATGCACACACGTCGGGCATCCACCCGAGCTCCGGAGGAGATAAGGCCGATCCCAAGCCCCCCTGCAACAAACCCTAGACCTCACTTCCCCCTGCCTCCTCTCGCTGCTTTTCTCGCTCTCACTCTCTGGATCGACATGACCGCCGCACACCGGAACCTCTCGTCATCGATGCCATAGCCATCGTCCTCCCCGAGCTCCAAGACGCTGCCCAGGGACTGTTGCTACCTCGTCTGCTTCGAATGCGCCCAAGGATCCACGGGGGCTGCATGACATCATCTCCATCGAGCACTTCTTCCCCACGGCCACCGCAACGACATCGCCGGATTGCAGATGTGTACCTAGTAAGCCTCTACTAGACTATTCATTAATCAAAGATGTGTAAGTTTCCTAACCATAGACATGTGTTGTCATTTGATGAACGAGATCACATCATTAGATGTGATGGACAAGACCCATCCGTTAGCTTAGCATATTGATTGTTCAGTTTTATTGCTATTGCTTTCCTCATGTCAAATACATATTCCTTCGACTATGAGATTATGCAACTCCCAGATACCCGAGGAATACCTTGTGTGCTATCAAACGTCACAACATAAATGGGTGATTATAAAGATGCTCTACAGGTATCTCCGAAGGTGTTTGTTGAGTTGGCATAGATCGAGATTAGGATTTGTCACTCCGAGTATCGGAGAGGTATCTCTCACTACAAAAAATACACTTTTGTGATGATACATGTTTGTCACAGTAGGTCACGTTTTCTGTCATGCATGTACATCCATGAAAAATTTATGACAGAATCAAGATAGTCATACATGTGCTGTCGTAGAAGTGTTCCATGACATTACCAAATTATCATCACAGAAGTGTCCACTTCCATGACGATAAATGGCGCGTCATGGAAGTGCTTTCGTCAAGGGTGACTGACACATGTCATCCACTGTAACGGGTCGCCATTAAGCTATGGGTTCCGGTTTTGGATCCGATAACTCGTTAGCAGCCCGGGCCAATGGGGATTTTCCACGTGTAAAATTATCATTGGCCGGAGGAAACATGTGTTGGATCACCGTTGGGATAGATGTCATCCACTCATTGGACAGGAGGCGCCTATGATACGTCGACATGTGGCACGACCCAACCGAGGCACATTCCGGTGAAAAGGCTGGCCCGTTCGACTTGGTCAAGAGGTAGCGGGTCGGCCCAAGGAAAGCCTGTTAATGGCCTGTTAACATATAGCCTGTTGGAAATATGCCCTAGAGGCAATAATAAAGTGGTTATTATTATATTTCCTTGTTCATGATAATTGTCTATTGTTCATGCTATAATTGTATTAATCGAAAACCGTAATACATGTGTGAATACATAGATCACAACATGTCCCTAGTGAGCCTCTAGTTGACTAGCTCGTTGGTCAATAGATGGTTGTAGTTTCCTGACCATGGACATTGGATGTCGTTGATAACGGGATCACATCATTAGGAGAATGATGTGATGGACAAGACCCAATCCTAAGCATAGCACAAGATCGTGTAGTTTGTTTGCTAGAGCTTTTCTAATGTCAAGTATCGTTTCCTTAGACCATGAGATTGTGCAACTCCCGGATACTGTAGGAGTGCTTTGGGTGTATCAAACATCACAACGTAACTGGGTGACTATAAAGGTGCACTACAGGTATCTCCAAAAGTGTCTGTTGGGTTTGCACGAATCGAGACTGGGATTTGTCACTCCGTATGACGGAGAGGTATCTCTGGGCCCACTCGGTAATGCATCATCATAACGAGCTCAATGTGACTAAATAGTTTTTCATGGGATCATGCATTACGAAATGAGTAAAGAGAGTTGCCGATAACAAGAATGAACAAGGTACGGGGATACCGACGAGCGAATCTCGGGCAAGTAACATACCGATGGACAAAGGGAATTATATACGCGATTGATTGAATCCCCGACATCGTGGTTCATCCGATGAGATCATCGTGGAACATGTGGGAACCAACATGGGTATCTAGATCCCACTGTTGGTTATTGGCCAGAGAGATGTCTCGGTCATGTCTACATGGTTCCCGAACCCGTAGGGTCTACACACTTGAGGTTCAGTGACGCTAGAGTTGTTATGGGAAATTGTATGTGGTTACCGAAGGTTGTTCGGAGTCCCGGATGAGATCCCGGATGTCACGAGGAGTTCAGGAATGGTCCGGAGGTGAATATTTATATATGGGAAGTCCAGTTTCAGTCGCTGGAATAGTTTTGGGGGTTATCGGTATTGTACCGGGACCACCGAAAGGTGTCCGGGGGCCCAGCGGGTGGGGCCACCTGCCCCGGGGGACTTAATGGGCTGAATATGGGAGGGAACCAGCCCCTGGTGGGCTGGTGCACCCCCAAGGGCCCAAGGCGCCTAGGGTTAGAAACCCTAGGGGGAGGGGCGCCTCCCACCTTACTTGGGGGGCAAGTCTCCCCCCTGGCCGCCGCCCCCCTCTAGATGCATCTAGGGGTCCGCCCCCCTCTCCCCTTCACCCTATAAATAGAGGGGGGTGGGAGGGCAGCCTCACCCCTTCCCTAGCATAGTCCCTCCCTTCTCCAACACCTCCTCCTCCTCCTCGATAGTGCTTAGTGAAGCTCTGTCAGAGAACCACGAGCTCCACCACCACCACCACGCCGTTGTGCTGCCGGAGTTCTCCTGCAACTTCTCCTCTCACCTTGCGGGATCAAGAAGGGGGAGACCTCCCCGGGCTGTACGTGTGTTGAACGCGGAGGCGTCGTCCATTCGGTGCTTGATCAGATCTTCCGCGATTTGAATCGCCGTGAGTACGACTCCATCAACCGCGTTCTTGTAACAATTCCGCTTAGCGATCTTCAAGGGTATGAAGATGCATTCCCTCTCTCTCATTGCTAGCATATCCTAGATTGATCTTGGTGACACATAGGAAAATTTTGAATTATTACTACGTTCCCCAACAGTGGCATCATGAGCTAGGTCTATGCTTAGATTCTATGCACGAGTAGAACACAAAGTAGTCGTGGGCGATGATTTGTTCAATTTGCTTATCGTTACTAGTCTTATCTTGATTCAGGGGCATTGTGGGATGAAGCGGCCCAGACGGACCTTACTCATACGCTTACGTGAGACTGGTTCCACCGACTGACATGCACTTCTTGCATAAGGTGGCTAGCGGGTGTCTGTCTCTCCCACTTTAGTCGGATCGGATTCAATGAAGAGGGTCCTTATGAAGGGTAAATAGCAATTGGCATATCACCGTTGTGGCTTTTGCGTAGGTAAGAAATGTTCTTGCTAGAAACCCTTAGCAGCCACATAAAACATTCAACAACAATTAGAGGACGTCTAACTTGTTTTTGCAGGGTATGCTATGTGATGTGATATGGCCAAAAGGATGTGATGAATGATATATGTGGTGTATGAGGAAGTCCTGGATTAGGGGGTCTCCGGATAGCCGGACTATATCCTTTGGCCGGACTATTGGACTATGAAGATACAAGATTGAAGATTTTGTCCCGTGTCCGGATGGGACTATCCTTGGCGTGGACGACAAGCTAGGCAATACGGATGTGTAGATCTCCTCCCTTGTAATCGACTCTGTGTAACCCTAGCCCCCTCTAGTGTCTATATAAACCGGAGGGTTTAGTCCGTAGGACAACATACAATCATACCATAGGCTAGCTTCTAGGGTTTAGCCTCTATGATCTTGTGGTAGATCAACTCTTGTAATACTCATATCATCAAGAACAATCAAGCAGGACATAGGGTATTACCTCCATCAAGAGGGCCCGGACCTGGGTAAACATCGTGTCCCTTGCCTCCTCTTACCATCGGCCTTAGACGCACAGTTCGGGACCCCCTACCCAGATCCGACAGTTTTGACACCGACATTGGTGCTTTCATTGAGAGTTCCACTGTGTCATCACCATAGGGCTTGATGGCTCCTTCGATCATCGGTAGCGATGCGGTCCAGGGTGAGGTTTTCCTCCCCAGACAGATCTTTGTATTCGGTGGCTTCGCACTGATGGGCCAATTCGCTTGGCCATCTAGAGCAGATCGAGAGCTACGCCCCTGGCCATCAGGTCAGGTTCGGAAACTTAAACTACACTGCCGACATCCGTGGAGACTTGATCTTCGACTGATTCGAGCCCATGTTGGGTGCGCCGCACAATCATGACGAGCACGACGTAACTCTGCCGTCAGACAGTGTTCGGGAGACCGCATCTGCAATTACTCCGTCCGTTAATCCGGAGCAAATCGCGCCATCTGAGAGCGGAGGGATAGACCCCGCCAGGGAGGCCGCACTCTCAGTGGCGATAGAGACAGATACTGACTTCACCCCTTACAAGAGCCGTGTCGCCGAACCATTGGATTCATCTCCGGCCACGGACTCCGAGCCACTTACATCTATGCCCGTCGAATCCGACTGGGCGCCGATCATGGAGTTCACCTCCGCGGATATCTTTCAGCACTCGCCCTTCGGTGATGTGCTAAATTCATTAAGGTCTCTCTCCCTGTCAGGAGAACCTTGGCCGAACTATGTCCGACTAGAATGGGATGCGGACAACAAAGAAATTCGCTGCCCACTAATGTCTACTACACAACCTTCTTCTTGTAGACGTTGTTGGGCCTCCAAGTGCAGAGGTTTGTAGGACAGTAGCAAATTTCCCTCGAGTGGATGACCTAAGGTTTATCAATCCGTAGGAGGCATAGGATGAAGATGGTCTCTCTCAAGCAACCCTGCAACCAAATAACAAGGAGTCTCTTGTGTCCCCAACACACCCAATACAATGGTAAATTGTATAGGTGCACTAGTGGCGAAGAGATAGTGATACAAGTGGTATATGGATAGTAGGTAAAGGTATTTGTAATCTGAAATTATAAAAACAGCAAGGTAACTAATGATAAAAGTGAGCGTAAATGGTATTGCAATGCGTGGAAATAAGGCCTAGGGTTCGTACTTTCGCTAGTGTAAGTTCCCTCAACAATACTAACATAGTTGGATCACATAACTATCTCTCAACATGCAACAAAGAGTCACTCTAAAGTCACTAATAGTGGAGAACGAACGAAGAGATTATGGTAGGGTACGAAACCACCTCAAAGTTATTCTTTCCAATCAATCCGTTGGGCTATTCCTATAGGTGTCACAAACAGCCCTAGAGTTCGTACTAGAATAACACCTTAAGACACAAATCAACCAAATCCCTAATGTCACCTAGATACTCCAATGTCTCCTCAAGTATCCATGGGTATGATTATACGATATGCATCACACGATCTCAGATTCATCTATTCAACCAACACAAAGGACCTCAAAGAGTGCCCCAAAGTTCTACCGGAGAATCACGACGAAAACGTGTGCCAACCCCTATGCATAGGTTCCCAATGTCACGGAACCCGCAAGTTGATCACCAAGACATACATCAAGTGGCACGTGGTATCCCATTGTCACCACAGATATCCACGGCAAGACATACATCAAGTGTTCTCAAATCTTTAAAGACTCAATCCGATAAGATTACTTCAAAGGGGAAACTCAATTCATTACAAGAGAGAAGAGGGGGAGGAGAAACATAAGATCCAACTATAATAGCAAAGCTCGCGATACATCAAGATCGTATCATCTCAAGAACACGAGAGAGAGAGAGAGATCAAACACATAGCTACTGGTACATACCCTTAGCCCCGAGGGAGAACTACTCCCTCCTCGTCATGGAGAGTACCGGGATGATGAAGATGGCCACCGGAGAAGGATTGCCCCCTCCGGCAGGGTGCCGGAACGGGTCTAGATTGGTTTTTGGTGGCTACGGAGGCTTGTGGTGGAGGAACTCCCAATCTATGTTGCCCTCTGGAAGTTTTAGGGTATATGGAGTTATATAGGCGGAAGAAGCACGTCAGGGGAGCCACGAGGGCCCCACGAGGCAGGGGGCGCCCCCTAGGGTGGTGGGCGCGCCCCCCACCCTCGTGGGCAGCTCCCGTATCTTCTGACATGGGGTCCAAGTTCATCAGGTGTGTTTCCTTCCAAAAATAACTTCTCCAGTTGATTTCGTTCCGTTTCGACTCCGTCTGATATTCCTTTTCTTCAAAACACTGAAATAGGCATAAAACAACAAATCTAGGCTGGGCCTCCGGTTAATAGGTTAGTCCCAAAAGTAATATAAAAGTGGATAATAAAGCCCAATATTTCCCAAAACAGTAGATAATATAGCATGGAGCAATCAAAAATTATAGATACGTTGGAGACATATCACCCACCCACCACCCACTTAGTAGCCACTGTCGACGACTTAACCGACATGCTCGACTTCGACTCCGAAAACATCGACGGTATGAACGACGATATAGGAGACGAGCAGGAACCACCGCCCACAGGGCGCTGGACCGCTACCTCATCATATGGTATATACATGGTGGAAACCCCCAAAGAAGGCAATGGCGACGAGACAACGGAGGATGACCCCTCCAAGAAGCAATTCAAGCGCCGACGTCAGCTGCACCGCTCTAAGTCCCGCCACAGCAAAAGTAGTGATACCAGCACAGGAGAAATAACACTCCGGATAGTGCCGAAGACAACCACAATCCCCTCTAACATGATGTAGAGCCGGAGGATGAACAAGCTAGCCCTCCAGAACAGGTAGCAGATGGAGAACCGGAGGAGGACAACTACATGCCTCCCTCCGAGGACAAGGCAAGCCTCAGCGACGAAGAATTTATCATGCCTGAGAATCCCGTCGAGTAGGAGCGCTTCAAGCGCCGGCTTATGGCCATAGCAAATAGCCTGATGAAAAAACAACAACAACTTCAAGCCGATCAAGATTTGCTAGCGGACAGATGGACCGAAGTCCTTGCGGTCGAGGAATATGAACTCGAGCGCCTCTCCAAGAGTTATCCAAAGCGCAAGTTGCTACCTCACCTCAAGGAGGAAGCATTGAAACCCACATCACCAATGTATGATGCGGCTAACCGGCCACCTTGTGGCCAAGACAGAGAGGCATTCCAGCCCGAAGTCCAGTCCGCACTCCACCGCTAATCAAATAAAAATACCAAGGCCTGGGGCAACACGCGAGACCTGCGAGATGTATTGGAAAGCAGGGCAAAACATGCAAGGTCGATATACGGGTCACGGGGACACGCGCCAACGCGTGACGATGACCGTCACGCCGGACACACTAAAAGTAAATCCGACCAGGCCGAATACAGCAGACAAGACTCATATGAACTGCGCCGTGATATAGCCCGGCACAGAGGCGCTGCACACCCCCTATGCTTCACTGATGAAGTTATGGATCATGAATTCCCAGAGGTTTTAAACCCGTAAATATCGAATCATATGATGGTACAACAGATCCCGCTGTATGGATTGAGGATTTCCCCCTTCACATCCACATGGCTCGCGGTGATGATCTACATGCCATCAAGTACCTCCCACTAAAGCTCAAAGGACTAGCTCGTCATTTGCTGAATAGCTTGCCAGCAGACTCCGTCAGCAGTTGGGAGGATTTGGAAGACGCATTCCTTGACAACTTCGAGGGCACTTATGTGCGACCACCGGATGTTGATGACTTGAGCCATATAACTCAGCAGCCAGGGGAATCGGCCAGACAATTCCGGACACGGTTCCTAACTAAGAAAAACCAAATTGTCGACTGTCCGGATGCAGAGGCCCTAGCGGCATTCAAGCATAACATCCATGACGAGTGGCTTTCCCGCCACCTCGGCCAAGAAAAGCCGAAGTCTATGACAGCCCTCACGACTCTCATGACCCGCTTTTGCGCGGGTGAGGATAGTTGGCTGGCTCGCAGCAGCAACACATCAAAGGATCCCGGGCACTTCGGATACCAAAGATGCCAACGGCAGACCATGCCGTAACAGACCAAAATACCGAAACAATGGCGATAACACAGAGGATACGACAGTCAATGCCGGATTCAGAGGCTCTAGATACGGTCAGCGGAAAAAGCCATTCAAAAGAAGTACTCCGGCTCCGTCCAGCTTGGATTGCGTACTGGACCGCTCGTGTCAGATCCACGACACCCCTAACAAGCCAGCCAATCAGACCAACAGAGAATGCTGGGTGTTCAAGCAGGCTGGCAAGTTAAATGCCGAAAACAAGGACAAGGGGCTGCATAGTGATGATGAGGAGGAGCCCCGGCCGTCGAACACGGGAGGACAGAAGGGGTTCCCCCCACAAGTGAAGACGGTGAACATGATATACACAACCCACATTCCCAAGCGGGAACGGAAGCATGCACTAAGGGACGTTTATGCGATAGAGCTCGTCGCCCCAAAGTTCAACCCATGGTCTGCTTGTCCGATCACCTTCGATCGCAGGGATCAACCCACTAGTATCCGGCATGGTGGATCCGCCGCACTGGTCCTAGACCCCATCATCGACGGATTTCATCTCACTCGAGTCCTTATGGACGGCGGCAGCAGCCTGAACCTACTCTATCAGGATACAGTGCGAAAAATGGGTATCGATCCCTTGAGGATCAAACCCACCAAAACCACCTTTAAAGGCGTCATCCCAGGTGTAGAGGCCCATTGCACGGGCTCAATCACACTGGAAGTAGTCTTCGGATCACCGAACAACTTCCGAAGCGAGGAGTTAATCTTCGACATCGTCCCGTTTCCCAATGGCTATCATGCACTGCTCAGACGAACTGCATTTGCAAAATTCAATGCAGTACCGCATTATGCATACCTCAAGCTCAAGATGCCAGGACCTCGGGGGGTCATAATAGTGAATGGAAATACAAAACGCTCGCTCCACACGGAAGAGCACACTGCAGCCCTCGCAGCAGAAGCACAAAGCAGCCTTTCAAGGCAAACCACCAATTCGGCGATACAGCCCCCAAACACCTTCAAGCATGTCCGGAGTAAACTGCAATAGGATCGCCTGGCACATTCAGAGCTCGCCTAGCAATTCAGCCCCCGTCCCAGTCCCAGTCAAGCGACGAAATCCGTGCCGTGCGTACATAATTACGCACTGAAAATACCATGGACATAGGCGGTGGCACGATCAGGTCACGTCCCGCAATGCGGCTTAACCGTCCTAGGGGCTGTATATCTTTATCATTTCTTTTCTCTTTCAGGGCCTAACTCTCTGGAAGGCCTTTTCGGCAGTATGATTACCGGACACATTACAGGAAGGAACAACCAAGGCGGCAAGAAGCTAAGACATACACAGGAACCCCCAGGTGGTCTCTAATAATAATACCCACTTTCTATACGCAGCTTGCCCCTGGATAGGACATGTCAAATAGTCCTACTGTTTGCTTATTGCACTACTTGTACCAATATGCTTCGACGTACTATTTAAATAACAATGTGTAGCATTAGTCTATTATGGCATTATTTATCCTTTTTCTTATACGTTCATTTACGACAATCTGTTCCCATACATTTGGGTACAGTCAGTACGCCAGGGCCTTTTTGTTTTACCCCATAATACTGCGTGAGAAGTCCGAACACTTTCGACAGTGCGGCACCCCGAACTTATAACATTATATGCATCAGCTCTGAATCATGTCTTTGGTCAAATGTTGCGTTTGCCTGGCTCCCATGCTTTGGTACCTTACGTTCTTCTATATCGGCTAAGGTAGCGGTGGGAGAACTACTGTGATTGTGTCCCGGTTCTTCCGGACGAACATCTCAGTAGAGAAAGCCGAAAACTGACTGTCATGATAAGGCGAGAGACTGGTCGCTGTTCGAGAGGTCTCAAGTCCTTAAAGACTTTTTCCTCTTCGGGCGAGGAGTCGGCCTTGTCCGGCTTAGGCGTGTATAGCGCCCCAAATTCGGCCCTCCGAATACTAGGGGCTTCGCCAAAATTTAAAATTGTAGACTTCTATGGCTAAGTGAGAGTGTTAAAGCCTTATAGTCCGATTGCCTAGTTCGTTGCGCTGAACACCTCCCTTGAAGGACCCAAAATTGGGGTAAAGAGTGCTCAGATTTATCTCGAACACCCCAGTACTAGTTACATGGGGGCAGAAGCCGACGACTGGCCAACTATCAGATATTATAAACGGCCGCACAGAAGGCAATATTTTAAATTAAAAAAGCGTCGTATGGCGCAAATGAACTTGTTTCACATTACAGGATCACATGAGCATGTTCATTCAAAAATTACATCCTTGGCACATTCATCCGCCACAAGGCGGGAACCCTTCAGGACACTCTCATAGTACATCTCGGGGCAGCGATGCTCCTTGCCCTCCGGCGGCCCCTCCTTTACTAGCTTCACGGCATCCAGCTTCGCCCAGTGCACCTTCGCCAGGGCAAAGTCCCTGCGCACCCTCAGTGCAGACGGATTGCTTTATGACTTCAAGCCATGGGCAGGCGTCGACGAGCCGCCTTACCAGACCGAAGTAGGTGCCGGACAGGGGATCGCCAGGCCACATCCGGACTATTAAGGCCCCTCATGGCTTGTTCAGCCGCCTTGTGAAGCTCGGCCAACTGCTTCAGCTGGTCGCTCAAGGGCACGGGGTGTTCGGTCCCAGTATACTGAGACCAGAACAACTTCTACGTCGAGCTCCCCTCCCCAGCTCGGTAAAACTCCGCGGCATCAAGTACACTGCGGGGAAGATCTCCAAACGCTCCTGGAGAGCTCCGAACTCGGGTAAGAAAAAGGAAAGTCTCCTTCACGTGCTTGCTTTGCATAATGAATGCCCTTACCACACTGCTATCTTCTTCACCGCGTCAATCTCCTGGAGGGCCTTGTGGGCTTCGGCCTTGTTGCTACGGACACTTTCAAGCGCCTGCGTGAGCTCAGACTCTCGCGTCTTAGAGTCAAGCTCCAAGGACTCGTGCTTTTTGGCGAGAGCCTTGAGTTCTTGCTACACCTCGCCTACTCGGGCTTCTTGCTTCTCCCGTCCAATGCACTCCTTGGCCGCTTTGTCTTCGGCCTCGGATAGCGCCTTCTTCAGGGTCGCCACTTTGGTTGTGGCCCCTGGCAAATCCATGATGATCCTATTACTTCATACCCAAATTCTTTTTAACTATATAGACAGGGGTATTTCTTACCTTTGCTCTCCTTGAGCTGCCTCTTGGTAAGGCCGAGCTTGTCCTCGGACTGCTTCAGGTCCTGCTTCAGCGTAGAGACCTCCGCAGTATGTGCGACAGCGGCCAACAGTGAAGCCTGCACATACACATAGACATTTTTCTGATTAGACTCCTAACTTATCATTTGATCCTCTATTCGGCCTTTCTTTGCGAACGCCGAACAGAGCATCAGGGGCTATTGTCCATGCGGTAATATTTTCCTATATTTTCATTGCTTACCTCAAAGCCTGTTAGAAGGCTGGCACAAGCTTCGGTCAGTCCGTTTTTGGCGGACCGAACTTTCTCAATCACCGCACTCATGATAGTGTGGTGCCCTTCGTCGATGGAAGCGCCGCGGAGCGCTTCAAGCAGGTTGTCCGGTGCCTCTGGATGGACAGAGGACACTGGCACGGGCGGCTTGCCCCCCTTAATGGGGATTGCCTACCGAATTCCAGAACCATCGGAGTTTCCAAGGCAGTATTCGGCTGGGGGCCGAACATGGAGCCCGTGGGGATTTTGCTCCCTTTGCGCCCAGGGTCCGAAAGGTCGCCTCGAGGCGCCCCCAGGACTACCTGTAACACCCCGGATGTAATTTACCTAATATGTACTCCAACTCTTGCCGTTTCCGGCGCTAAGTTATTTTATTTCCTCGGTTTCAGGTTTTTGTCTCCGTGTGTTGTTGCCGTTGTCATGCATCTCATATCATGTCATCATGTGCATTGCATTTGCATACATGTTCGTCTCATGCATCCAAGCATTTTCCCCGTTGTCCGTTTTGCATTCCGGCGCTCCTATCTCCTCCAGTGGTCCTTTCTACCTTCTTTTCGTGTGTGGGGGTTAAACATTTCCAGATTGGACCGAGACTTGCCAAGCGGCCTTGGTTTACTACCGGTAGACCGACTGCCAAGTTTTGTACCATTTGGACTTCGTTTGATGCTCCAACAGTTAACCGAGGGACCGAGAAGGCCTCATGTGTGTTGCAGCCCAACACACTTCCAATTTGGCCCAAAACCCTCTCCATCATCTAGAGCGTTCGATCACGATAGCGTGGCCAAAAACCGCACTTCATTTGGACTCTCCTAGCTCTTCCTATGTCTATAAATAGCACCCCCTCCGAAATCCACGGTTCTTCTCCCCCGAAACCCTAAAATCCCCTCTCTGTGCGCCGGACATTGTCCGCCCGTGCTGGACACCTCTTCGCCGACGCCCACAACCAACTGGACACCGACACGTGGCGGGCGCCGCCCCGCGCCCACATCACCGCCGCTCCGGCCCGGGAGGCCCAGGTCGGGCCCCCGAGGCCCATCGCCACCCGCCGCCGCCCGGTGTCTTCCTTCCCGCGCCTGGTCCGCCACATCGCCGCCCGGCGCCGCCTCCGGGCGGAGTCCGGCGCCGCCCCGCCGCCCCTGTCGCCGGCTGCCGCGGATTCCCTCGCCGCCCGCTGCCGCGATGCCGACCGGCCTCGCCCTCGCCTCCCCCTCGCCCGGATCCGGCCACCCCAGCTTCTCCGGAGTCGCACGCAGCTTCTCCGGTGAGCTACAGTGTTCCCCGGCCAACCTCGACTTCCGCGCTGATCCGGATCTGGATCTGAGGATTTTGGATCGGTTGACTTTTGTCCCAAACCCTAATTATATTGCATTTTTCATCATGCTATATCTCTCCATCCGTAGCTCCGTTTTGGGCATGTAGCATATCAAAATGTTCGTCCCAGAGAGCACATCATTTCATCTCATTGCATCATTTTCATTTGAGTTCATCTTGATGCCCTAAATGCTGTTAGAAGAGAGCTATTTGAGTTAATTGTCAGATCTGCTGCACCAAATAGCTATTTGTCATTTTTGCCATGATTATTGTGTGCCTGATATGCTCCTGAGCTCTACATGTGTTTTGTTATATGCTTTGCCTTCTTTACAGAGGTGCTATCCATGTATTTTTGTAACATGTGTGGTGACTAGCACAAGCTT
This sequence comes from Triticum dicoccoides, assembly GCF_002162155.2. Taxonomy (NCBI): domain Eukaryota; kingdom Viridiplantae; phylum Streptophyta; class Magnoliopsida; order Poales; family Poaceae; genus Triticum; species Triticum dicoccoides. The sequence continues at coordinate 388,850,391 of NC_041380.1, forward strand.
GCAAAGTAGTGCATTCGTTAATGCTGATTTCAGGGACTTAAAATTTCTCCAAGTCCTTGATCTGTTTTTATCAATATGCCATATGTTCATGTTGTTTCCTAGTGATCCGTGCCTCTTTTGAGGATGATTAGTAAGGATGATTTGTTAATATTGTGGTGCTCTATCCATCCATGTCTTTGTGTGCAATTATGGAGCACCCTATCTTGAGTCAATCGAGCTCTACTTTTGCTATTTCGTAAATCCTGGCAGATTGTCTACTTGTTAGCGATTTTGCTGAGGATGTTGTTGTTGATCCGTGCTTGCTATGTTGTTGTTCTTGCCATGTCTAGCTTATATAATATGTATTCGTGATGGGTGTATGCTTAGTTTGTCATGCCTTGCTCTGTAGTGAGTGCATCGAGCTCGTGAACATGCCTACTCGTTAAGATATTTGCATGCTCCAGTTTTTCTCTAAGTCTGTAACCTGATTATGTTTTTGCCATGTTCACATGCTTGCAATTGTATTTTCTGATCCCTTTTGGCTCAAGGTCACTAAGGGACTTTTGTTAAGCTCTTTGAGTAGCTCGATGTTGTGCCTTGTTTTGCCATGTTAAGTGCCTGTAGCATATAGTTTTCATGCTCCAAAGTGTGCTACCTGATCTGAAATTCCAGACTTGTGTAAATTTCACTAAGTCTGAAACCTGTTTACCAATTGCACTTTTGCCATGCTTGTTTGAACCTGTTAATGGATGAATTGGCCGTAGCTCAGTGTTCATCTTTCGTCAAGAATTATGAGTGGATCCCTGCCATGTATTTTGTTGCCATGTTTGAGTGTTGTAGCATAATTATCTTGATGCATTTAGATGGCTACTTGCTGTTTATCGCAGACCGGTGCCATACTTGTTTTGCTTGCCATTTCCAAACCATGCATCCGATTCCGGTGATCTTTATATCGATTTCAAACGAAATCACCTCACCTTTCCAGTGGCACTCTTGGATTTCCAAGTTGAGGCCAGGTTCAATCATTCCTTGTCAAATCTTGCATATGCATCACATATCGCATCCCGCATAGCATACCATGTTTGCATCATGTTGTTTTAGATTTGCACGTGGTTGATTGTGTCCCTCTTGCTTGTTTGTCTTGTTTGGGTAGAGCCGGGAGACGAGTTTGCTAACAAGGATCCCGTTGAGTTTGCTTTCAAGGATCCAGTCAACTCTGACAACTTTGCAGGCAAGATGATCATACCCTCGAAATCACTTCTATCTTTGCTTTGCTAGATGCTCGCTCTTTTGCTATGCCTATGCTATGATGCCTACCACTTTCTTATCATGCCTCCCAAATTGCCATGTCAAACCTCTAACCCACCATGTCCTAGCAAACCGTTGATTGGCTATGTTACCGCTTTGCTCAGCCCCTCTTATAGCGTTGCTAGTTGCAGGTGAAGATTGGAGACCGTTCCTTGTTGGAACATTATTTTTCTTGTTGGGATATCACTATATTATCTTGTTATCTTAATGCATCTATATACTTGATAAAGGGTGGAAGGCTCGGCCTTTTTCCTAGTGTTTTGTTCCACTCTTGCCGCCCTAGTTTCCGTCATATCGGTGTTATGTTCCCGGATTTTGCGTTCCTTACGCGGTTGGGTGATAATGGGAACCCCTTGATAGTTCGCCTTGAATAAAACTCTTCCAGCAATGCCCAACCTTGGTTTTACCATTTGCCACCTAGCCTCTTTTTCCCTTGGGTTTCCGGAGCCCAAGGGTCATCTTATTTAAACCCCCCCGGGCCAGTGCTCCTCTGAGTGTTGGTCCAAACTAGAGCCCCTTGCAGCGCCACCTCGAGGAAACTCGAGGGCTGGTTTTAGTTGTACGGATTGCTTATCCGAGTGTGCCCTGAGAACGAGTTATGTGCAGCTCCTATCGAGATTTGTCGGCACATTCGGGCGGTGTCGTGGAATTGTCACGGCAGATGTCCTAGTGTCAGGACTTAGTCGCGAGGCCAACGCATCTATGTGGTAGCTTGAGAGGGGTTGAGCGGGACGAGAGACACGATGTTTTACCTAGGTTCGGCCCCTCACGGTGGAGGTAAAAGCCTACATCCTGCTTCATTAATATTGATGATGATGATCACGGTTACAAGAGTGCTCTATTTCGAGAGCTATTGTCTAAACCTAACTTGTCCAACTTGTGGAACTTGTCCCCCTTCTCCCTTTTGGGAAGCCCTGCCCCTCCTTATATATGTTGGAGGGGCGGGTTACATGTAGAGTCCTATTAGGATTAGGACTAGTCTATCTCTAATACAAACCGGATATAAGTCCCGGTCTTAACTCCTTGTAGGATAAATATTCCTCATGCCTTTCCTCTTAAACTGGCCCACCGTTAAACGTGAACCGACCTTCTGGGCCTTGGGCCTTGTCATCCGTCGATCCCGCACGCCGAATCACTAGTGAGTCCTAATGACCATGTGGGTTGCTTGTAAACCGCCAGGTCAGGGCGGGTTGCTAGTAACTCACCAAGTGTCAGCGGGGTCTTCAGATAAACCGCCAAGTCCGGCCGGGTTAACTTCCGGCCGGTTTACACCGCGGGGTATATCCCCGACATTAGCCCCCAAGTTTAGCTTGGATTTATTCATGGTAAACTTATGCTGCAAAATAAACACAAGAACAAATTTGACAGGTTATGCTCCGGGTTAAGAATTGTAAACCGGTACCTGATCATCCTTAAGTCCTTGTTATTTCCTCCTTCTGGAAAATCCGTGTCAACAGACCAGCTTCATAATCAATTTGCCAACATTGGCTTGTCACCGAGAAATACTGTGAAGAATAACTCCTTTGACTCAGCTCCGCCGGTTTAAGAAATATGGGTCTGAAAATACTTATCTGATATTCAGCCGGTTTGAAGATGTAAAACTTGCCGGTTTAATATTACCAAAATGGTCGGTTTATAAATATTGATGGCGCCGGGTCATAATTGTTGTCGACACCAGGTCATGTAATTGATCTTCCTGATTTGCTCAAAATTAATAAAATGAAGATGTTCCTCCTTTATATGCATAATACCTGTAGCCCCCAAGTCTTAAGAGGAGAACATAGTGATAACTTAGGACTTGCTCCAATAAGTGTTTCAACCTTGAAGAAATCCGGTTTGTTCATCTCAATCATATAAACTGAATACTCCATATATGTAGCCCCCAAGTGCCGGGTCATTATGCAATAATCAGCAGGGACTTTATAAATATAATCATGTAGATTTGAGCAGTGATGTGTAGCCCCCAAGGGCCGGCTTAGTAAGATAATACTGAACCGGGACTTGATATATACATTAATGAAAATAACATCTTATAATGTAGCTTCCATCGTAGGGCTTGAACCCACGTCCACAAGGTTAAAAGTTTTGTGCTTTACCAACTGAGCAATGAATCCTTCAATATTATGGACGAAAACTTGTGTACCTTGAATTGTTGACAGGAGCAATTGGTAGCCCCCAAGGGCTGGCTCATTATAATATGATGAGTCGGGTCTTAAATAAGACTAGTAAAAATGACTTTGCATTAGCCCCCAAGTGGCATGATGCATGCTTGCAGCGACATGAGACTTGCATGTAATCTCGATTTGAATAATGTAGCCCCCAAGTGCTGGGTTGTAAGCCTGCAGCGACTCGGGACTATTCCTTCCATTGTAGAATAAATCATATCCTTTGATAAAAGAGTAGACATTGCGCTATAGCGACTTTGAAAACCTTAATAATAAAAATCCAGCCATGTTGGCTATTCAAGATAATATAATCCGGTATGAAAACCTTATTCATTCAATATCATAATGAAATTTCAGCCAAGTTTGGCTATTTGAATAATATAACCCAATGATTTATAAGCGCATGATTCCAATGGCGCAATCCAAATATATACTGGTGACTTATTGTCCAAAGCCAGGCCAGTTTAATAAACACTAGATCATACTATCAGTTTAATAAACACAGGTGATCATGCTTTATTCAACCTGTTTCTGCATACAACAAGTTTAAAGTGTCCTGGCGGTTTACCGCCGGACGAGTCATAATGCCTAACATATAACCTGGGTTTATAACCAAGGCTGCATTTAGAATAATTAAATATGAAATATATCATACCTGTGACATTGAATCACATCGTTGGTTTTACCAACTTTTTGTAGTAAGGGTGATAACCCAAATCTTGAGTACTGATAACTCCTTCCATATTGTGCCGGTTTATGATAAAACTGTGCCGGGTTGTGATAAACACCGTGTTACTCCATAAGAGGATGTTAACAACAAGGATCAAATCGGGCAAATAGTCTCCGGATTGACGTGAACTGTGTTCCGTCAATTGATTGGTTGAAAACTTTGTCAGTTTAAAAAACACAATAAAAAGAAAGAAATATCTTTCAAAGAAAAGTGCGAAGCAAAAGCAATGACAAAACCGTTTGCAAAAAAAGGTTTATTTGAGCTGATAAAATGGCGTTACCATGGCCGAACACGACCAAGCTCCCGTTAGGTGTAACTATGGTTTTAGTCAGCCAGGTCCCCAAATGAAACCGTGGCATTTATGCCGACCAAGTGGCATGACAATGGTTCGGGTTCGACCAAGCCCCCAAGTGATTCTGTGGCCTTAGGCCGATCAAGAGGCATGACTGGTTCAGACGTGACCAAGTCCCCAAGTGATCTGGTGGCTCTCGCCTATCAAGAGGTATGGTATTGGTTCGGACACGACCAAACCTCCAAGTGATATAACATGATGCTTTTAAAAAGCTAACTCAAGGGGTAAACCGGAGGCCGCTTTAGAGCAACTCTGTGTAACCACACATGATGTAAAAGAACAGAGACCCCGCTTTATGAAGCAGAAGCCCCCATGTGATCAATAATATATCAGGCCAGTAAGGCGGGATACCCATGCTTGAACCGGGATCTTGAATCGGATATTAAGAGCTTCAAAGCTTTGTGGGAGACATCTTTCCCTTGAACCGAATTGTAAACCGGAATCCTCATTTTCAGCTAGAAAATTTTCTGACGGCCTTTAAACTTTCATCAATATAACAGCAGCCTCCGGGACCGGGTTATCCTTCCCTCCATTGTCCTAGGGTCTTTAAATTTGCTAAAACTGGCAATATTCGCCGAGTCATGTCATCGTAGCCCCCGAGTCTCAAAGGTGACTCGAGGAGTTGGCTTGAGGCTCTCCATATTTGATCGTGATATAAACCGGCATAACTTGTATATCATTGGCGTTGATAGCACGATGTGAATCCACAAAATGTTGAGGTGACTACGGCGGGTTGTAAATGATCCCATATGAGCCGTGTCAGCAACTCGGCCAATGGTTCCTTCCAACTGGTGATTTGAAATTAATCAAAACTGTAGTGGCGGCGACTTGTGCACCCAATAAACAGCTCATGCAGACAGGTGCGGCCCGGTGTGTTGATGTAGACCAGGCCGCGAGAGACGGACAACAAAGATGACCGCAACATCAGAGACGGCACAGCCAGATGAGTCGGCCGCGGCGTATTAAGTCGGCGCGGACGGGAGAGTCGGCCGCGGGAGTTGTAAACCGGCGTGGATGGAGAGTCGGCCGCGGGAGTTGTAAACCGGCGTGGACGGAGAATCGCCTGCGGGCATTGTAAGCCGGCGTAGATGGAGAAACGGCCGCGTGTTGATGTAAACCAGACCACAGGCGGCTTGTGCGTGTCCGTTGAGCAGTGCGGAATGGTCAAAAGCCAGTATAATGACGCCAGTGCGCGCTCCATATGCATGGTGTAACACCAATGTTGTGGCGAATAATTGTCCTGCATATAAAAATATGCAAAACCAACATAATTGTTCTTTTTATAAAAACAATATATGTCAAAAATAGACTTAGATAGATGTCACCTGATTTGTTTGGACGACGGATGATCATTATATGGTGTCCGTAGATAACCAAAAAACTTCTGTGTTGATCCTTTCAAGGGCCTTGCCAGAGTTTGCCGTAGTTTGTATAACCTGGAGACTGGCACATGCACCTGTGGCGGCGAACTGCACTATGTGGCAACGAGGTCAACCCAGGCGGCGCTGCGCGTCAGAGCTAGACTAGGGACACCAAAGAGATGAAGATCAAGGCCGGCCACCAAGGCAGGATGAGGCCGGAACAACGGAAGCAGGTGATTCGCGGCTGCTTTGGCGGGTCGGAATTGCGAGCACTAATGAACCCAGCATTAGAGGTGGGGCTTGCAGTAGTGTTGATTCGCTGCGCGGCTAGAGACATGGCAGAGGTGGAGGCGACTCAGGGTGACCGGAGATGCCGTATCGACGAGTGACAGCAGCTGTGGAAGCGGCCCATTAATCTTGGGCGTTTCTGTATAATAAACCAAAGTCATCTGACACACTTGTCTCCGGTAAATATTTCCTCCATGTACTCCCGTATAAGTTAGCCTGAAAAAACCGTTTGACTGATGTATCATGAAGAAACGACAGGGATCTGGCTGCAGATTTGGTTGGTCTCTGATTCGTGCTCCTCCCAAAATTACTCAACGCACCCGCGGCAGACACGGCGACTGAGTTCCCCTGCGACCGCAGCGAGTCAGCAGTGGAGTCCGCGGGGGCGGTTCAAGTTGCTCGACGGAGGTGGAGGTCGACAGTTCAGCAAACAGCCAGTTCAAAGTTGACGGACAATAATCACGGCCGCGACCCGGCAAGGCAGCACTGCAGCAGAGGTAGATGTCGAGGCCGTGAACTGCTCAAAGCGAGAAAGTACATCGGCGTAGCCCGGCAGAAATAAGTTGAGGCGACCGGCGGCTCGGAAGTAACTCGGGGAAGATTTTTTGACTTGTTTTCGTATTTGACCCGGAGTACTAGTATTAGACTGACCAACCAATTTGCTGGTATACGTATAGACCAAGTCCAACTCATATTCGAATCACCCTATGCATCACGTCACTGATTAGGAAAACAAGATCCATTGACCCGTAGGTGACGGACAGACAGCAGTAGCAGAGGCCGAAGGAGGGCCGTGGCGGAAGTGGAGTTGCTGCAAGGTAGCATTGCTTCCTTCGGATCGTTTTTGACTTTGGCGAAAACATCTTGAACCGCTAACAAAATAAATCTGAACCAGTACTTAAACCGATTGGACCTTGATGCGCCTTAAATCTCCCAAATCTTCAACCTGGATTGCTGAACTTGATACTGATGTAAATCCTTTCAAACCAGCTTTTTATCCAAAAAAATTGCAAATTCCTCGATCCTTAGGAGAGATCCCTCCAAGAATTCAGCACCACCGTGCGCAGGCCCCACGGTGGGCGCCAGCTGTCGTGGAATTGTCACGGCAGATGTCCTAGTGTCAGGACTTAGTCGCGAGGCCAACGCATCTATGTGGTAGCTTGAGAGGGGTTGAGCGGGACGAGAGACACAATGTTTTACCCAGGTTCGGCCCCTCACGGTGGAGGTAAAAGCCTACATCCTGCTTCATTGATATTGATGATGATGATCACGGTTACAAGAGTGCTCTATTTCGAGAGCTATTGTCTAAACCTAACTTGTCCAACTTGTGGAACTTGTCCCCCTTCTCCCTTTTGGGGAGCCCTACCCCTCCTTATATATGTTGGAGGGGCGGGTTACATGTAGAGTCCTATTAGGATTAGGACTAGTCTATCTCTAATACAAACCGGATATAAGTCCCGGGCTTAACTCCTTGTAGGATAAATATTCCTCATGCCTTTCCTCTTAAACCGGCCCACTGTTAAACGTGAACCGGCCTTCTGGGCCTTGGGCCTTGTCATCCGTCGATCCCGCACGCCGGATCACCAGTGAGTCCTAATGACCAGGTGGGTTGCTTGTAAACCGCCAGGTCAGGGCGGGTTGCTAGTAACTCACCAAGTGTCAGCGGGGTCTTCAGATAAACCGCCAAGTCCGGCCGGGTTAACTTCCGGCCGGTTTACACCGCGGGGTATATCCCCGACAGGTGGTGTTGCTGGATTTGTTTTAACTTGTCGAAGTTGTCTTGTAGAACCGGGATGCCGAGTTTGATCGGAATGTCTCGGGAGAAGGTATATCCTTCGTTGACCGTGAGAGCTTGTCATGGGCTAAGTTGGGACTCCCCTGCAGGGATTTGAACTTCCGAAAGCCATGCCCGCGGTTATGGGCAGATGGGAATTTGTTAATGTCCGGTTGTAGATAACTTGAACCTTAACTTAATTAAAATGAATCAACTGTGTGCGTAACTGTGATGGTCTCTTCTCGGAGGAGTCTGGGAAGTGAACATGATGTTGGAGTAATGCTTGTTGGGGATCGTAGCAGATTTTTAAAATTTTCTACGCATCACCAAGATCAATCTATGGAGTAATCTAGCAACGAGGGGAAGGAGAGAGCATCTACATACCCTTGTAGATCGCTAAGCGGAAGCGTTCAAGTGAACGGGGTTGATGGAGTCGTACTCGTCGTGATCCAAATCACCAATGATCCTAGTGGCGAACGGACGGCACCTCCACGTTCAACACACGTACAGCCCAGTGACGTCTCCTACGCCTTGATCTAGAAAGGGGAGAAGGAGAGGTTGGGGAAGACTCCATCTAGCAGCAGCACGACGGCGTGGTGGTGGTGGAGGAGCGCGGGACTCTAGCAGGGCTTCGCCAAGCACTACGAGAGACGAGGAGGGAGAGGGGTAGGGCTGCGCCAACAGGGGAGGAACTTCATGTGTTGGGCTGCCCCTTTGCCTCCACTATATATAGGGGGAGAGGGAGATCTGCGCCCCCACCTAGGGTTTCCTCCCTAGGGGTGGCGGCAGCCCTAGATCCCCATCTAGGGTGGCGGCCAAGTGGGGGGGGGAGAGGGAGGCGCACCAGGCATGGGCCTTAGGGCCCATCTGCCCTTAGGGTTTGCCTCCTCTTCTCTCCAAGCGCATGGGCCTTGGTGGGGAGGCTCCCCAGCCCACCTAGGGGCTGGTCTCTTCCCACTATTGGCCCACGTATGCCTTCGGGGCTGGTGGCCCCTCCCGGTGGACCCCCGGACCTCTCCGGTGGTCCCGGTACACTACCGATGATGCCCAGAACACTTCCGGTGACCAAAACCATACTTCCTATATATCAATCTTTACCTTCGGACCATTCTGGAACTCCTCGTGACGTCCGGGATCTCATCCGTGACTCCAAACAACATTCGGTAACTGCGTACATACTTTCCCTATAACCCTAGCATCATCGAACCTTAAGTGTGTAGACCCTACGGGTTCGGGAGTCACGCAGTAATGGCCGATACAACTCTCCGGTCAATAACCAACAGCGGGATCTGGATACCCATGTTGGCTCCCACATGCTCCACGATGATCTCATCGGATGAACCACGATGTTGAGGATTCAATCAATCCCGTATTCAATTCCCTTTGTCCAGCAGTATTGTACTTGCCCGAGATTCGATCGTCGGTATCCCCATACCTTGTTCAATCTCGTTACCGGCAAGTCTCTTTACTCGTTCCATAACACATCATCCCATGATCAACTCCTTGATCACATTGTGCACATTATGATGATGTCCTACCAAGTGGGCCCAGAGATACCTCTCCGTTTACACGGAGTGACAAATCCCAGTCTCGATTCGTGCCAACCCAACAGACACTTTTGGAGATACCTGTAGTGTACCTTTATAGCCACCCACTTACGTTGTGACGTTTGGCACACCCAAAGCACTCCTACGGTATCCGGGAGTTGCACAATCTCATGGTCTAAGGAAATGATACTTGACATTAGAAAAGCTTTAGCATACGAACTACACGATCTTTGTGCTAGGCTTAGGATTGGGTCTAGTCCATCACATCATTCTCCTAATGATGTGATCCCGTTATCAACGACATCCAATGTCCATGGTGAGGAAACCATAACCATCTATTGATCAACGAGCTAGTCAACTAGAGGCTTACTAGGGACATGGTGTTGTCTATGTATCCACACATGTATCTGAGTTTCCTATCAATACAATTCTAGCATGGATAATAAACGATTATCATGAACAATGAAATATATAATAATAACTAATTTATTATTGCGTCTAGGGCATATTTCCAACAGTCTCCCACTTGCACTAGAGTCAATAATCTAGTTCACATCGCCATGTGATTAACACTCACAGGTCACATCGCCATGTGACCAACATCCAAGAGTCTACTAGACTCAATGATCTAGTTCACATCACTATGTGATAAACACTCAAAGAGTTCTGGGTTTGATCATGTTATGCTTGTGAGAGAAGTTGTAGTCAATGGGTCTTGCCATATTCAGATCCCTATGTATTTCGCAAAACTTTATATCGTAGATGCTGCTACCACGTTCCACTTGGAGCTATTCCAAATTGTTGCTCCATTGTACGTATCCGGTATCTCTACTCAGAGCCATCCGGATAGGTGTTAAGCTTGCATTGATGTAACTCTTTACGTCGAACTCTTTATCACCTCCATAACCGAGAAACATTTCCTTATTCTTCTAAGGATAATTTTGACCGCTATCTAGTGATCTACTCCTAGATCACCTTTGTACCCTCTTGCCAGACATGTGGCAAGGCACACATCAGGTGCGGTACTTCAGCATGTCATACCGTATAGAGCCTATAACAAGAGCATAGGGGACGACCTTCGTCCTTCTTCTTTATTCTGCCGTGGTCAAGCTTTGAGTCTTACTCAACTTCACACCTTACAACTCAGGTAAGAACCCCTTCTTTGACTGATCTATTTTGAACTCCTTCAAAAACATGTCAAGGTGTGCGTTCTTTGAAAGTATCATCAGGTGTTTTGATCTATCTCTATAGATCTTGATGCCCAATTTGTAAGCAGCTTTATCCAGGTCTTCCTTTGAAAAACACTCTTCAAACAACCGTTTATGCTTTCCAGAAATTCTACATTATTTTGAATCAGTAATATGTCATCCACATATACTTGTCAGAAATGTTGTAGTGCTCCCACTCACTTTCTTGTAAATACAAGTTTCTAGCAAACATTGTATAAACCTAAAAGCTTTGATCACTCCATCAAAGCATATATTCCGATTCCGAGATACTTGCTCTAGTCCATAGAAGGATTGCTGGAGCCAGCATACCTTTTAGCATCCTTAGGATCGACAAAACCTTTTAATGTATCACATACAACTTTTCTTACGAAAACTGGTAAGAAAACTTGCTTTGACATCCATCTGTAAGATTTCATAATCGAAAAATACAGCTAATGCTAACATGATTCCGACGGACTTAAGCATCGCTACGGGTGAGAAATTCTCATCATAGTCAACTCCTTGAACTTGTGAAAAGACTCTTTCCCACAAGTCGAGCTTCATAGAGGTAACATTACCGCCCATGTCCATCTTCTTCTTTAAAGATCCATTTATCTCAATGGCTTGCCGATCAACGAGCAAGTCCACCAAAGTCCATACTTTGTTCTGATATATGGATCCTATCTCAGATTTCATGGCTTCTAACCATTTGTCGGAATACGGGCCCACCATCGCTTCTCCATAGCTCGTAGGTTCATTGTTGTCTAACAACATGATATCTCAGACAGGATTACCGTACCACTTAGGAGTAGTACATATCCTTGTCGACCTACGAGGTTTGATAGCAACTTGATCCGAAGCTTCATGATCACTATCATTAACTTCCTATTCAACAGACGTAGGCGCCACAGAAAACATCTTTCTGTGTTGCGTCACTCTCTGGTTGAAGTAAAGGTTCGACAACCTCATCAAGTTCTATCTTCCTCCCACTCAATTCTTTCGAGAGAAACTCCTTCTCGAGAAAGGATCCGTTCTTAGCGACAAATAATTTGCCCTCGGATCTGAGATAGAAGGTATACCCAACTGTCACCCTTGGGTATCCAATGAAGATGTGTTTGTCCGCTTTGGGTTTGAGCTTCTCCGGCTGAAGCCTTAAGCATCGCAGCCCCAAACATTAAGAAACGACAACTTTGGTTTCTTGCCAAAGCAATGTTCACACGACGTCGTCTCAACGGACTTAGATGCAGCTGTCAATAACGCATAACCTCAAAATGAAAACGGTAGATTGGTAAGAGACATCATAGATCGCACCATATCTCATAGGGTTCGATTACGACATCCGGACACACCATTACCTTGTGGTGTTCCAGGTGGCTTCAACTGTGAAACAATCCACAATGTCTTAAGTGATTGCCAAAGTCATAACTCAGAAATTCTCATTGATCAGATCGTAGGAATTTGATCTTCTTGTTATGATGATTCTTAACTTCACTCTGAAATCGCTTGAACTTTTCAAATGTTTCAGACTTGTGCTTCATTAAGTAAATATACCTATATCTACTCAAATCGTCAGTGAAGATGAGAAAATAGCGATATCCACCGCACGCTCCAATTCTCATTGGATCACACACATCTGCATGTATGATTTCCAACAAGTCACTTGCCCGTTTCATTGTACCTGAAAACGGGGTCTCAGTCATCCTGCCCATGAGGCATGGCTCGCATGTGTCAAGAGATTCAAAATCAAGTGACTCCAAACATCCATCGATATGGAGTTTCTTCATGCATCTTACGCCAATATGACCTAAGCGGCAGTGCCACAAGAAAGTGGTACTATCATTATTAACTCTACATCTTTTGGCGTGAATATTTGTATCACCACGACCGAGATTCAATGAACCATTCACATAGGGTTCATGACCATGAAAGGTATCATTCATGTAAACAGAATAACCATTATTCTCTAACTTAAATGAATGACCGTATTGCAATGAACATGATCTAATCATATTCATGCTCAACGTAGACACCTGATAACATTAATCTAGGTTCAATACTAATCTCGAAGGCAGATGGAGCGTGCGATGGTGATCTCATCAACTTTGGAAACACTTCGAACACACATCGTCACCTCTCCCTCAACCAGTCTCCGTTTATCCGTAGCTTTTGCTTCAAGTCACCAATAATAGTGACTGAACCGGTATCCAATACCCAGGTGCTACCAGGAGTACTAGTGAGGTACACATTAATAACACGTATAAATTTGGTTGAAGTTGCCAGCCTTCTTATCTACCATGCATTTGGGGTAATTCCGCTACCAGTGACCGTTCCCTTTACAATAGAAGCACTTAGTCTCGGGTTTGGGTTCAACCTTGGGTTCCTTCACTGGAGTGGCAACTGGTTTGCCATCCATGAAGTTTCCCTTCTAGCCCTTGCCCTTCTTGAAACCAGTGGTCTTGTTAAACCATCAACACTTGATGCTCCTTCTTGATTTCTACCTTTTGCGGTCTTAAGCACCGCGAACAGCTCCGGGATCAACTCCATCCCTTGCATGTCATAGTTCATCACGAAGATCTAGTAGCTTAGTGATAGTGGCTAGATAACTCTATCAATCACTATCTTATCTGGAAGTTTACCTCCCACTTGATTTAAGTGATTGTAGCGCCCAGACATTCTAAGCACATGCTCACTAGCTGAGCTATTCTCCTCCATCTTGTTGGCAAAAGAACTTGTCAGAGGTCTCACACCTCTCAACACGGGCATGAGCCTGAAATCCCAATTTCAGCTCCTGGAACATCTCATACGTTCTATGGCGTTCAAAACATCATTGGAATCCCGATTCTAAGCCGTAAAGTATGGTGCACTAAACTATCAGGTAGTCATCAGAATGTGTCTGTCAGGTGTTCACAACATCCACAGACGGCGTTGTAGGGGTTTGCACATCGAGCGGTGCATCAAAGATGTAATCCTTCTATGTAGCAGTGAGGACACTCCTCGAACTACAGACCTAGTCCGCATCATTGCTTACAATATCTTTCAACTTAATCTTTCTGTAGGAACGTATTGAAACAGGGAGGTACAACGTGAGCTATTTATCTACAACATATTTGCGAAGACAATTTAGACTATGTTCATGATAATTGAGTTCATCTAATCAAATTATTTAATGAACTCCCACTCAGATAGACATCCCTCTAGTCATCTAAGTGAAACATGATCCGAATCGACTAGGCCGTGTCCGATCATCACGTGAGACGGACTAGTCATCAACGGTGAACATCTCATGTTGATCGTATCTTCTATACGACTCATGTTCGACCTTTCGGTCTGCCGTGTTCCGAGGCCATGTCTATACATGCTAGGCTCGTCAAGTCAACCTAAGTGTATTGCGTGTGTAAATCTGGCTTACACCCGTTGTATTCGAACGTTAGAATCTATCACACCCGATCATCACGCCGTGCTTCGAAACAACGAACCTTCGCAACGGTGCACAGTTAGGGGGAACACTTTTCTTGAAATTTTAGTGAGGGATCATCTTATTTAAGCTACCGTCGTTCTAAGCAAATAAGATGTAAAACATGATAAACATCACATGCAATCAAATAGTGACATGATATGGCCAATATCATTTTGCTCCTTTTAATCTCCATCTTCGGGGCTCCATGATCATCGTTGTCACCGGCATGACACCATGATCTCCATCATCATGATCTCCATCATCGTGTCTTCTTGAAGTTGTCTCGTCATCCATTACTTCTACTACTATTGCTAACGCTTTAGCAATAAAGTAAAGTAATTACATGACGTTTATGTTGACACGCAGGTCATAAATAAATTAAGACAACTCCTATGGCTCCTGCCGGTTGTCATACTCATCGACATGCAAGTCGTGATTCCTATTACAAGAACATGATCAATCTCATACATCACATATATCATTCATCACATCCTTTTGGCCATATCACATCACAAGGCATATGCTGCAAAAACAAGTTAGACGTCCTCTAATTGTTGTTGCAAGTTTTTACGTGGCTGCTATAGGTTTCTAGCAAGAACGTTTCTTACCTACGCGAAAACCACAACGTGATATGCCAATTTCTATTTACCCTTCATAAGGACCCTTTTCATCGAATCCGATCCGACTAAAGTGGGAGAGACAGACACCTGCTAGCCACCTTATGCAACTAGTGCATGTCAATCGGTGGAACCAGTCTCACGTAAGAGTACGTGTAAGGTCGGTCCGGGCCGCTTCATCCCACGATGCCGCCGAATCAAGATAAGACTAGTAAAGACAAGTAAATTGACAATATCGACGCCCACAACTGCTTTGTGTTCTACTCGTGCATAGAAACTACGCATAGACCTAGCTCATGATGCCACTGTTGGGGATCGTAGCAGAATTTTAAAATTTTCTACGCATCACCAAGATCAATCTATGGAGTAATCTAGCAACAAGGGGAAGGAGAGAGCATCTACATACCCTTGTAGATCGCTAAGTGGAAGCGTTCAAGTGAACGGGGTTGATGGAGTCGTACTCGTCGTGATCCAAATCACCGATGATCCTAGTGGCGAACGGACGGCACCTCCGCGTTCAACACACGTACAGCCCGATGACGTCTCCTACGCCTTGATCCAGCAAGGGGAGAAGGAGAGGTTGGGGAAGACTCCATCCAGCAGCAGCATGACGGCGTGGTGGTGGTGGAGGACCGCGGGACTCCAGCAGGGCTTCACCAAGCACTACGAGAGACGAGGAGGGAGAGGGGTAGGGCTGCGCCAACACGGGAGGAACTTCATGTGTTGGGCTGCCCCTTTGCCTCCACTATATATAGGGGGAGAGGGAGATCTGCGCCCCCACCTAGGGTTTCCTCCCTAGGGGTGGCGGCAGCCCTAGATCCCCATCTAGGGTGGCGGCCAAGTGGGGGGGGAGAGGGAGGCGCACCAGGCATGGGCCTTAGGGCCCATCTGCCCTTAGGGTTTGCCTCCTCTTCTCTCCAAGCGCATGGGCCTTGGTGGGGAGGCGCCCCAGCCCACCTAGGGATGGTCCCTTCCCACTGTTGGCCCATGTATGCCTCCGGGGCTGGTGGCCCCTCCCGGTGGACCCCCGGACCTCTCCGGTGGTCCCGGTACACTACCGGTGATGCCCGGAACACTTCCGGTGGCCAAAACCATACTTCCTATATATCAATCTTTACATCCGGACCATTCTGGAACTCCTCGTGACGTCCGGGATCTCATCCATGACTCCGAACAATATTCGGTAACCGCGTACATACTTTCCCTATAACCCTAGCGTCATTGAACCTTAAGTGTGTAGACCCTACGGGTTCGGGAGTCATGTAGTCATGGCCGAGACAACTCTCCGGTCAATAACCAACAACGGGATCTGGATACCCATGTTGGCTCCCACATGCTCCACGATGATCTCATCAGATGAACCATGATGTCGAGGATTCAATCAATCCCGTATTCAATTCCCTTTGTTCAGCGGTATTGTACTTGCCCGAGATTTGATCATCGGTATCCCGATACCTTGTTCAATCTCGTTACCACCAAGTCTCTTTACTCGTTCCATAACACATCATCCCATGATCAACTCCTTGATCACATTGTGCACATTATGATGATGTCCTACCGAGTGGGCCCAGAGATACCTCTCCGTTTACATGGAGTGACAAATCCCAGTCTCGATTCGTGCCAACCCAACAGACACTTTTGAAGATACCTGTAGTGTACCTTTATAGCCACCCAGTTACGTTGTGACATTTGGCACACCCAAAGCACTCCTACGGTATCCGGGAGTTGCACAATCTCATGGTCTAAGGAAATGATACTTCACATTAGAAAAGCTTTAGCATACGAACTACACGATCTTTGTGCTAGGCTTAGGATTGGGTCTAGTCCATCACATCATTCTCCTAATGATGTGATCCCGTTATCAACGACATCCAATGTCCATGGTGAGGAAACCGTAACCATCTATTGATCAACAAGCTAGTCAACTAGAGGCTTACTAGGGACATGGTGTTGTCTATGTATCCACACATGTACCTGAGTTTCCTATCAATACAATTCTAGCATGGATAATAAATGATTATCATGAACAATGAAATATATAATAATAACTAATTTATTATTGCCTCTAGGGCATATTTCCAACAATGCTTGCCGTAGGTTGTTCTATAGTTCTTTGTTCGTGCTTTGGCTTCTCTTCTCGCTCTCTTTTGCGAACAGGTTAGCCACGATATATGATAGTCGCTTGCTTCAGCTCCACCTATTACCTTGCCTTTCCTATAAGCTTAAATAGTCTTGATCATGAGGGTGCAAGATTGCTGAGTCCCCGTGGCTCATAGATTACTTCCAAACCAGATGCAGGGCCCGATGACTCCGTTCCAGATGATGCGCTTGAGCTCAAGTGGGAGTTCGACGAAGACTCACGCTGTTACTATGTGTCTTTCCCTGATGATCAGTAGTGGTGCCCAGTTGGGGCGATCGGGATCGTGTCGCATGTTGGGGTTGATCTTTTATTTTGGTACCATAGTTGGACCATCAGTGATTGGATGTTTGTAATGCTATTTATGTACTTTGTGTGACGTGGTGAGTGTAAGCCAACTATGTACCTTTCCCCTAATTATATTTTTTACATGGGTTGTTGTGAAGATTACCTGGGGGCAGAAGCCGACGACTGGCCAACTCTTAGATTGCCTTCTATGGCTAAGTGAGAGTGTTAAAGCCTTATAGTCCGATTGCCTGGTTCGTTGCGCTGAACACCTCCCTTGAAGGACCAAAAATTAGGGTAAAGAGTGCTCAGGTTTATCTCGAACACCCCAGTACTAGTTACATGGGGGTAGAAGCCGACGACTGGCCAACTCTCAGGTTTTATAAGCGGCCGCACAGAAGGTAATATTTTAAATTAAAAAAGTGTCGTATGGCGCAAATGAACTTGTTTCACATTACAGGATCACATGAGCATGTTCATTCAAAAATTACATCCTTGGCACATTCATCCGCCACAAGGCGAGAACCCTTCAGGACACTCTCATAGTACATCTCGGGGCAGCGATGCTCCTTGCCCTCCGGCGGCCCCTCCTTTACAAGCTTCACGGCGTCCAGCTTCGCCTAGTGCACCTTCGCCCGGGCAAAGTCCCTGCGCGCACCCTCAGTGCAGACGGATCGCTTTATGAGTTCAAGCCGTGGGCAGGCGTTGATGAGCCGCCTTACCAGACCGAAGTAGGTGCCGGACAGGGGCTCGCCAGGCCATATCCGGACTATAAGGCCCCTCATGACTTGTTCGTCCGCCTTGTGAAGCTCGACCAACTGCTTCAGCTGGTCACTCAAGGGCACGGGGTGTTCGGTCCCAGTATACTGAGACCAGAACAACTTCTCTGTCGAGCTCCCCTCCCCAGCTCGGTAAAACTCCGCGGCATCCAGTACACTGCGGGGAAGATCTGCAAACGCTCCGAACTCAGGTAAGAAAAAGGAAAGTCTCCTTCACGTCCTTGCTTTGCATAATGAATGCCTTACCCGCTGCTATCTTCTTCACCGCGTCAATCTCCTGGAGGGCCTTGTGGGCTTCGGCCTTGGTGCTCCGGACACTTTCAAGCGCCTGCGCGAGCTCAGACTCTCGCGTCTTAGAGTCAGGCTCCAAGGACTCGTGCTTTTAGGCGAGAGCCTTGAGTTCTTGCTGCACCTCGCCTACTCGGGCTTCTTGCTTCTCCCGTCCAATGCACTCCTTGGCCGCTTTGTCTTCGGCCTCAGATAGCGCCTTCTTCAGGGTCGCCACTTCGGTTGTGGCCCCTGGCAAATCCATGATGATCCTATTACTTCACACCCAAATTCTTTTTAACTATATAGACAGGGGTATTTCTTACCTTTGCTCTCCTTGAGCTGCCTCTTGGTAAGGCCGAGTTCGTCCTCGGACTGCTTCAGGTCCTGCTTCAGCGTAGAGACATCCGCAGTATGTGCGACAGCGGCCAACAGTGAAGCCTGCACATACACATAGACATTTTTCTGATTAGACTCCTAACTTATCATTTGATCCTCTATTCGGCCTTTCTTTGCGAACACTGAACAGAGCATCAGGGGCTATTGTCCATGCGGTAATATTTTCCTATATTTTCATTGCTTACCTCAAAGCCTATTAGGAGGCTGGCACAAGCTTAGGTCAGTCCGTTTTTGGCGGACTGAACTTTCTCAGTCACCGCACTCATGATAGTGCGGTGCTCTTCGTCGATGGAAGCGCCGCGGAGCGCTTCAAGCAGGTTGTCCGGTGCCTCTAGATGGACAGAGGACACCGGCACGGGCGGCTTGCCCCCCTTAATGGGGATCGCCTGCCGAATTCCGGAACCACTGGAGTTTCCAAGGCAGTATTCGGCCGGGGGCCGAACTTGGAGCCCGTGGGGACTTTGCTCCCTTTGCACCCAGGGTTCGGAAGGTCGCCTCGAGGCGCCCCCAGGACTACCTGTAACACCCCGGATGTAATTTACCTAATATGTACTCCAACTCTTGCCGTTTCCGGCGCTAAGTTATTTTATTTCCTCGGTTTCGGGTTTTTGTCTCCGTGTGTTGTTGCCGTTGTCATGCATCTCATATCATGTCATCATGTGCATTGCATTTGCATACGTGTTCGTCTCATGCATCCGAGCATTTTCCCCGTTGTCCGTTTTGCATTCCGGCGCTCCTATCTCCTCCGGTGGTCCTTTCTACCTTCTTTTTGTGTGTGGGTGTTAAACATTTCCGGATTGGACCGAGACTTGCCAAGCGGCCTTGGTTTACTACCGGAAGACCGCCTGTCAAGTTTCGTACCATTTGGACTTCGTTTGATGCTCCAATAGTTAACCGAGGGATCGAGAAGGCCTCGTGTGTGTTGCAGCCCAACACCCTTCCAATTTGGCCCAAAACCCACCAAAACCCTCTCCATCATCTAGAGCGTTCGATCACGATCGCGTGGCCGAAAACCGCACCTCATTTGGACTCTCCTAGATCCTCCTATGTTTATAAATAGCACCCCCTCCGAAATCCACGGTTCTTCTCCCCCGAAACCCTAAAATCCCCTCTCTGCGTGCCGGACATTGTCCGCCCATGCCGGACACCTCTCCGCCGATGCCCGCAACCAACCGGACGCCGACACATGGCGGGCGCCACCCCACGCCCACATCGCCGCCGCTCCAGCCCGGGAGGCCCAGGTCGGGCCCCCGAGGCCCATCGCCACCCGCCGCCGCCCGGTGTCTTCCTCCCCGTGCCCGGTACGCCACATCGTCACCCGGCGCTGCCTCCGGCCGGACTCCGGTGCCGCCCCGCCGCCCCTGTCGCCGGCTGCCGCGGACGCCCTCGCCGCCCGCCGCCGCGACGCCGACCGGCCTCGCACTCGCCTCCCCTCGCCCGGATCCGGCCACCCCAGCTTCCCGGCGGCCGCACGCAGCTTCTCCGGCGAGCTACAGTGTTCCCCGACCAACCTCGACTTCCGCGCCGATTCGGATTTGGATCTGAGGATTTTGGATCGCTTGACTTTTGTCCCAAACCTTAATTATATTGCATTTTTCATCATGCTATATATCCGCATCCGTAGCTCTGTTTTGGGCGTGTAGCATATCAAAATGTTTGGCCCAGAGAGTACATCATTTCATCTCATTGCATCATTTTCATTTGAGTTCATCTTGATGCCCGAAATGCTGTTTGAAGAGAGCTATTTGAGTTAATTGTCAGATCTGCTGCACCAAATAGCTATTTGTCATTTTTGCCATGATTATTGTGTGCATGATATGCTCCTGAGCTCTACATGTGTTTTGTTATATGCTTTGCCATCTTTACAGAGGTGCTATCCATGTATTTTTGTAACATGTGTGGTGACTAGCACAAGCTTGCAAAGTAGTGCATTCGTTAATGCTGATTTCAGGGACTTAGAATTTCTCCAAGTCCTTGATCTGTTTTTATCAATATGCCATATGTTCATGTTGTTTCCTAGTGATCTGTGCCTCTTTTGAGGATGACCAGTAAGGATGATTTGTTAATATTGTGGTGCTCTATTCATCCATGTCTTTGTTTGCAATTATAGATCACCCTATCTTGAGTCAATCAAGCTCTACTTTTGCTATTTCGTAATTCCTGGCAGATTGTCTACTTGTTAGCGATTTTGTTGAGGATGTTGTTGTTGATCCGTGCTTGCTATGTTGTTGTTCTTGCCATGTCTAGCTTATATAATATGTATTCGTGATGGGTGTATGCTTAGTTTGTCATGCCTTTCTCTGTAGTGAGTGCATCGAGCTCGTGAACATGCCTACTCGTTAAGATATTTGCATGCTCCAGTTTTTCTCTAAGTCTGTAACCTGATTATGTTTTTGCCATGTTCACATGCTTGCAATTGTATTTTCTGATCCCTTTTGGCTCAAGGTCACTAAGGGACTTTTGTTAAGCTCTTTGAGTAGCTCGATGTCATGCCTTGTTTTGCCATGTTAAGTTCCTGTAGCATATAGTTTTCATGCTCCAAAGTGTGCTACCTGATCTGAAATTCCAGACTTGTGTAAATTTCACCAAGTCTGAAACCTGTTTACCAATTGCACTTTTGCCATGCTTGTTTGAACCTGTTAATGGATGAATTGGCCATAACTCAGTGTTCATCTTTTGTCAAGCATTATGAGTGGATCCTTGCCATGTATTTTGTTGCCATGTTTGAGTGTTGTAGCATAATTATCGTGACGCATTTAGATGGCTACTTGCTGTTTATCGCAGACCGGTGCCATATTTGTTTTGCTTGCCATTTCCAAACCGTGCATCCGATTCCAGTGATCTCTATATCGATTTCAACCAAAATCACCTCACCTTTCCAGTGGCACTCTTGGATTTCCAAGTTGAGGCCAGGTTCAATCATTCCTTGTCAAATCTTGCATATGCATCACATATCGCATCCCGCATAGCATACCATGTTTGCATCATGTTGTTTGAGATTTGCACGTGGTTGATTGTGTTCCTCTTCCTTGTTTGTCTTGTTTGGGTAGAGCCGGGAGACGAGTTCGCTAACGAGGAGCCCGTTGAGTTTTCTTTCGAGGATCCAGTCAACTCTGACAACTTTGCAGGCAAGATGATCATACCCTCGAAATCACTTCTATGTTTGCTTTGCTAAATCACTTCTATGTTTGCTTTGCTAGATGCTCGCTCTTTTGCTATGCCTATGCTACGATGCCTACCACTTTCTTATCATGCCTCCCAAATTGCCATGTCAAACCTCTAACCCACCATGTCCTAGCAAACCGTTGATTGGCTATGTTACCGCTTTGCTCAACCCCTCTTATAGCGTTGCTAGTTGCAAGTGAAGATTGGAGACCGTTCCTTGTTGGAACATTATTTTTCTTGTTGGGATATCACTATATTATCTTGTTATCTTAATGCATCTATATACTTGATAAAGGGTGGAAGGCTCGGCCTTTTGCCTAGTGTTTTGTTCCACTCTTGCCGCCCTAGTTTCCGTCATATCGGTGCTATGTTTCCGGATTTTGCGTTCCTTACGCGGTTGGGTGATAATGGGAACCCCTTGACAGTTCGCCTTGAATAGAACTCTTCCAGCAATGCCCAACCTTGGTTTTACTAGTTGCCACCTAGCCTCTTTTTCCCTTGGGTTTCCGGAGCCCAAGGGTCATCTTATTTAAACCCCCCGGGCCAGTGCTCCTCTGAGTGTTAGTCCAAACTAGAGCCCCTTGCAGCGCCACCTCGGGGAAACTTGACGACTGGTTTTAGTTGTACGGATTGCTTATCCGAGTGTGCCCTAAGAACGAGTTATGTGCAGCTCCTATCGGGATTTGTCAGCACATTCAGGCGGTGTTGCTGGATTTGTTTTAACTTGTCGAAGTTGTCTTATAGAACCGGGATGCCGAGTCTGATCGGAATGTCTCGGGAGAAGGTATATCCTTCGTTGACCGTGAGAGCTTGTCATGGGCTAAGTTGGGACTCCCCTGCAGGGATTTGAACTTTCGAAAGTTGTGCCCGCGGTTATGGGCAGATGGGAATTTGTTAATGTCCGGTTGTAGATAACTTGAACCTTAACTTAATTAAAATGAATCAACTATGTGTGTAACCGTGATGGTCTCTTCTCGGCGGAGTCCGAGATGTGAACACGGTGTTGGAGTAATGCTTGCCGTAGGTTGTTCTATAGTTCTTTGTTCGTGCTTTGCCTTCTCTTCTTGCTCTCTTTTGCGAACAGGTTAGCCACCATATATGCTAGTCGCTTGCTGCAGCTCCACCTATTACCTTGCCTTTCCTATAAGCTTAAATAGTCTTGATCGCGAGGGTGCAAGATTGCTGAGTCCCCGTGGCTCACAGATTACTTCCAAACCAGATGCAGGGCCCGATGACTCCGTTCCAGATGATGTGCTTGAGCTTAAGTGGGAGTTCGACGAAGACTCATGCCGTTACTATGTGTCTTTCCCTGATGATCAGTAGTGGTGCCCAGTTGGGGCGATCGGGACCGTGTCGCATGTTGGGGTTGATCTTTTATTTTGGTACCGTAGTCGGACCATGAGTGATTGGATGTTTGTAATGCTATTTATGTACTTTGTGTGACATGGTGAGTGTAAGCCAACTATGTACCTTTCCCCTTATTATCTTTTTACATGGGTTGTTGTGAAGATTACCTTACTTGTGACATTGCTTTCAATGCGGTTATGCCTCTAAGTCATGCTCCGACACATAGGAGATATAGCCGCATCAAGGGCGTTACACTACCTCCCCTTGGCCCGGTGCCCGTTGAGACAACACCTTGACATTGTCTGCAGGGCAAGGGGCGGAGGCGGTCGGAAGTGAATCTCTATTCATATCTGACGAGTCCAAAGAACCGCCTGACGATACGTCGATACGGGCTGCATAATCATATTCGGCATAAGTAGAAGTAGTGCAATAAAACATACCATTAATTACTATGGTATCTAGACACTTACGACTTCGCCAGGGGCTTGTCCCTGGGGAACCACTCGTCGTCGCTGTGGGCGGCCGTAGTGGAGCAGTCCGGATGGAGGGTCCTCCCATTCTTGGACCCTTCGGCCTCCCCGGTTGGGTCGGCCTTCCTTTTCTTGTCTCCCCGGCTGGGGGGGATAACTTTCCTCCTCCTCCTCCTCATTTTCGTGGGAGGAGTGCGCGTCGGAGTCATCGGACGATGAGTCCGATACAACCTTGTGTCGGAGACCCTTTCGGGTCCCCGTGGCCTTCTTCTTGGTCTTCTTCACCGGCACCTCATAAGGTGCTGGAGCCAGCATCTCCGCCAGGAGAGCATTTGCAGGATCTTCAGGCAGCGGGGCTGGGCAATCGAGCTGCTCCGCTGTCTTTATCCAGTCCTGTTAATGACATGGAAGCTTAGACCCCGCACATAATTTAAACCGGGGCAAATGAATACCCCGTAAAATATAAAAACTTACCGGATTGGCGCGACGCTTTGTGTTGAGTCCGCGGTCCTCAGAGAGTGAAGGAGGTACCTCGGCGCCCTTGAACAGCACCCTCCAGACATCCTCGTGCGTCATGTCATAGAGCTCTCGCAGCGTCTGGTGCTTGGCCGGGTCAAACTCCCACAAATTGAATGCCCGTTGTTGGCACGGGAGGATCCAGTGAAAGAGCATGACCTGGACCACGTTGACGAGCTTGATTTTCTTGCTCATCATGTTCCTGATGCAGGTCCGGAGTCCGGTCAGCTCTACCGAAGAACCCCAGGACAGGCCCTTCTCTTTCCAGGAGGTGAGCCACGTGGGGATTCTGGATCGAAATTTGGGGGCCGCCACCCAGTTGGTGTCGCGTGGCTCTGTGATATAGAACCACCCAATTGCCACCCCTTTATGGTATCCACATAGGTGCCCTCAAGCCAGGTGACGTTAGGCATTTTGCCCACCATGGCACCTCCGCACTCTGCTTGCTGGCCGACCACCACCTTCGGTTTAACATTGAAGGTTTTCAGCCACAGGCCAAAGTGGGGCCTGATGCGGAGGAAGGCCTCGCACATGACGATAAACGCCGAGATGTTGAGGATGAAGTTGGGGGCCAGATCATGAAAATCCAGCCCGTAGTAGAACATGAGCCCGCGGGCAAACGGGTGGAGGGGAAATCCCAATCCGCGGACGAAATGGGTGATAAAAACTACCCTCTCATGGGGTTCGGGCGTAGGGACGATCTGCCCTGCATCTGGCAGCCGGTGCGCGATATCCGCGGCCAGATGTTCGGCTGCCCACAACTTTGTGATGTGCTCCTCCATGACGGAGGAGACCATCCACTTGCCTCCTGCTCCGGACATGCTTGGAGTGGTTTGAGAAGAAGAACGCGAGCTTGGGCGCTAGAGCTCGAGTGTGCGGGAATGGGTAAGCAAGGAGGAAGAAGGCATGGGTGAAAAGAGTGAATCATTGTCCCTTTATAAGGGCGGAAGAGGCGATGCGTCTCCCCACTTGCCTGGTAAAACCGCTTATTCCCCAGGCGCCGTAATTGATGGCGCGGTTGGGTTACCCACGTCCGTATTGATGAGAATCCCGTAATAAGGGGGACATGATCTCTGCTTCGACAAGACATGTCGAGAAAACCACCCCATGTTATGTGCGGTGCTGGTTGAGAAAAACGGTTCGAATAATGACCGAGCCATGACATAACGTCGTGCTATCAGAACGCGTCAGCAGATTAGACTTGTGCAAATATTATTCTCTCTGCGGTAGTATGTGGAACTTGTTTTGCAGAGCCGGACACTATCCTTGTGTTCAGAATCTTCTATGGAGTATTCGGAGGAGGAACCCGCCTTGCAATGCCGAAGACAAAACTACGCGCCGGACTCATCGTCATTGAAGCCTGGTTTAGGGGCTACTGAGGGAGTCCTGGATTAGGGGGTCTCCAGACAGCCGGACTATATCCTTTGGCCGGACTGTTGGACTATGAAGATACAAGATTGAAGACTACGTCCCGTGTCCGGATGGGACTCTCCTTGGCGTGGAAGGCAAGCCAGGCAATACGGATGTGTAGATCTCCTCCCTTGTAACCGACTCTGTGTAACCCTAGCCCCCTCCGGTGTCTATATAAACTGGAGGGTTTAGTCCGTAGGACAACATACAATCATACCATAGGCTAGCTTCTAGGGTTTAGCATCTATGATCTCGTGGTAGATCAACTCTTGTAATACTCATATCATCAAGAACAATCAAGCAGGACATAGGGTATTACCTCCATCAAGAGGGCCCGGACCTGGGTAAACATCGTGTCCCTTGCCTCCTGTTACCATCGGCCTTAGACGCACAGTTCGGGACCCTCTACCCGAGATCCGCCGGTTTTGACACCGACAGTGTATGAGATTGATCATGTTCTCATAATAGGAATCATGACTTGCATGTCGATGAGTATGACAACCGATAGGAGCCATAGGAGTTGTCTTATACGTCCAAATGTATCTACTTTTCCAAACACTTTTGCCCTTGTTTCGGACTCTAACTTGCATGATTTGAATGGAACTAACCCAAACTGACGTTGTTTTCAGCAGAATTCCCATGGTGTTATTTTTTTGCAGAAATAGAAGTTCTCGGAATGACCTGAAAATCCACGGAGACATGTTCTGGAATTAATAAAAAATAATGGCGAAAGAATCAGCATCAGGGGGCCCACACCATGTCCACGAGGGTGCAGGGCGCCCCCTGCCTGGTGGGCCCCCTGAGACTCCACCGGCGTCAACTCCAACTCTATATATTTATGTTCGGGGAGAAAAAAATAGGAGAGAAGGATTCATCGTGTTTTACGATACGGAGCCACCGCCAAGCCCTAATCTTCATCGGGAGGGCTGTTCTGGAGTCCGTTCGGGGCTCCGGAAAGGGGAATCCGTCGCCATCGTCATCATCAACCTTCCTCCATCACCAATTTCATGATGCTCTCTGCCGTGCGTGAGTAATCCCATCGTAGGCTTGCTGGACGGTGATGGGTTCGATGAGATATACCATGTAATCGAGTTAGTTTTGTTAGGGTTTGATCCGTAGTATCCATTATGTTCTAAGATTGATGTTGCTATGACTTTGCTATGCTTAATGCTATTCACTAGGGCCCGAGTGCCATGATTTCAGATCCGAACCTATTAGGTTTTCATGAATATATGTGAGTTCTTGATCCTATCTTGCAAGTCAATATTCACCTACTATGTGTTATGATCCGGTAACCCCGAAGTGACAATAATCAGGACCACTCTCGGTGATGACCGTAGTTTGAGGAGTGCATGCATTCACTAAGTGTTAATGCTTTGGTCCGGTACTCTATTAAAAGGAGGCCTTAATATCCCTTAGTTTCCAATAGGACCCCGCTGCCACGGGAGGGTAGGACAAAAGATGTCATGCAAGTTCTTTTCCATAAACACGTATGACTATATTCGGAATACATGCCTACACTACATTGATGAACTGGAGCTAGTTCTGTGTCACCCTATGTTATAACTATTGCATGAAGAATCGCATCCGACATAATTATCCATCATTGATCCATTTCCTACGAGCTTTTCACATATTTATCTTTGCTTAGTTACTTTTTCGTTGCCACTGTTACGATTGCTACAAAAACTACTACTGTTACTTTTGCCACCGTTACCGTTACTTCCATACTACTTTGCTACTAAATACTTTGTTGCAGATATTAAGTCTTTCAGGTGTGGTTGAATTGACAACTCAACAGCTAATACTTGAGAATATTCTTTGGTTCCCCTTGTGTCAAATCAATAAATTTGGGTTGAATACTCTACCCTCGAAAACAGTTGCGATCCCCTATACTTGTGGGTTATCAAGACCATTTTCTAGCGCCGTCGCCGGGGAGCATAGCTCTATTATTTGAGTCACTTGGGATTTATATATGTTGATCACTATGAGGAACTTGAAAGATGAAAGAACCAAGATTTTTCCCTCAACTACGAGGGGAGGTAAGGAACTACCATCTTGCTCTGCACTTGATTCTCCTTCTGTTTTGAGTAAACTTGCGACACCTACTCCTGCTATTGATTCTGGTATGTCGCATGTTATTAATGATGCCACTTCTGCTATGCATGATGCTTATGATGAAACTACTTCTATGCTTGATAACACTGTGCCATTAGGTGAATTTCTTGATGAACAACTTGCTAGGGTTAGAGAGAATGAAATTATTGGAACAGATAATTTTGATGAAAGTGATGATGAAGATTCTCCCCCTAGATATGAATTGCCTGATGTGCCTGAGGGTTATGTTATGGATGAAGAAACTACTATAGATCTTTTTGCTTGCGAAGATAGATATGATCTTAAGAAATTGTTAGCTAAGCTGAAAGAAAAGTCTTTGAATGCTAGAATGAAATATGACCCTGCTTTTGCTACTTCACATATCTGTATTTCTGATAAGGATTATGATTTCTCTGTCGATCCCGAGTTAATTACTTTGGTTGAATCTGATCCTTTTTATGGCTATGAATCTGAAACTGTTGTGGCACATCTTAGTAAACTGAATGCTATAGCCACCCTATTCACTCATGAGGAAAAATTCGTTACTACTATATCCTTAAGTTATTTCTGTTCTCATTAAAGGGTGGTGCTAAAACATGGTTTAATTCTCTTGCTCCTGGTTGTGTGCGTAGTCCCCAGGATATGATTTATTACTTCTCTGCTAAATATTTCCCCGCTCATAAGAAACAAGCTACCTTAAGGGAAATATATAATTTTGTGCAAATTGAAGAAGGGAGTCTCCCACAAGCTTGGGGGAGGCTTCTCCGATTACTTAATGCTTTGCCTGATCATCCTCTCAAGAAAAATGAAATACTTGATATCTTTTATAATGGACTAACCGATGCTTCCAGCGACCACCTGGATAGTTGTGCTGGTTGTGTTTTCAGGGAAAGAACTGTTGAGCAAGCTGAATTGCTATTGAATAATATATTGAGTAATGATAATGATTGGACACTTCTTGAACCAACTCCTAAGCCAACTCCGAATAAAATGGGTATTCTATTTCTCAGTCCTGAAGATATGCAAGAGGCAAAGAAATCTACGAAAGAAAAGGGTATTAAAGCTGAAGATGTTAAGAATTTACCACCTATTGAAGAAATACATGGTCTTAATAACCCGACACAGGTAGTAAAGGTAAATTCTCTCTATAAATTTGATGAAGGTGATATTCCTCGTAATAAGTCTGCTAGCCAATGCTTGGATGAGTTTGATAATTTTATTGTTAAACAAGAAAACTTCAATGCTTGTGTTGGTAGACAATTGAAACATAATGCTTATATGATTGAACACTTGAGTGATTATATGTCTAGAGTTAAAGGTGACCTTAAACTTATTAGTAAACATGCTTCTATGGTTACCACTCAGGTAGAACAAGTGCTTAAAGCACAAGATGATTTTCTCAATGAATTAAATAATAAGAAAAATGATAGTGCTGTTCGAGTTGTGACTAGAGGGGGTAAAATGACTCAGGAACCTTTGTATCCTGAGGGCCACCTTAAGAGAGTTGAGCAAGATTCTCAGAGAACTAATGTTGATGCACCTAGTCCTTCTAA
Source organism: Triticum dicoccoides (assembly GCF_002162155.2). Classification (NCBI taxonomy): domain Eukaryota; kingdom Viridiplantae; phylum Streptophyta; class Magnoliopsida; order Poales; family Poaceae; genus Triticum; species Triticum dicoccoides. Next base: position 388,879,602 of record NC_041380.1, read on the forward strand.
GAAGAAGAAAAAGAAAAACGATAGGACTTTGCATGCTTGTAGTGAACTTGTTGTTGACACACCTAAGAATCCCAATGATATTTCTATTTCTGATGTTGAAACACTATTTGGTAATGAACATGAACCTATTGATAATGTTAATGATGATGTTCATGATGATGCTCAACCTATCAATAACAATGATGTAGAGGATGAACCTGTTGTTGATCTTGATAACCCACAATCAAAGAATCAACATTATGATAAGAGAGACTTCGTTGCTAGGAAGCACGGTAAGGAAAGAGAACCATGGGTTCAGAATCCCATGCCTTTTCCTCCTAAACCATCCAAGAAAAAGGATGATGAGGATTTTGAGCGCTTTGCTGAAATGATTAGACCTATCTTTTTGCGTATGTGTTTGACTGATATGCTTAAAATGAATCCTTATGCTAAGTATATGAAAGATATAGTTAAAAATAAAAGAAAGATACCGGAAGCTGAAATTTCCACCAATGCTTGCCAATTATACTTTTAAAGGTGGAATACCTAAGAAACTAGGAGATCCAGGAGTACCAACCATACCATGCTCCATTAAAAGAATCTATGTTAAAACTGCTTTATGTGATCTTGGAGCCGGCGTTAGTGTTATGCCTCTCTCTTTATATCGTAGACTTGATTTGAATAAGTTGACACCTACTGAAACATCTTTGCAAATGGCCGATAAATCAACTGCTATACCCGTCGGTATCTGTGAGGATGTGCCTGTTGTGGTTGCAAACATTACTATTTTAACGGACTTTCTTATTCTTGATATTCCCGAGGACGAAAGTATGTCGATTATCCTTGGTAGACCCTTTTTGAATACTGCAAGGGCTGTTATTGATTGCAACAAAGGCAATGTCACTTTTCATGTTAATGGTAATGAGCATACATTACACTTTCCGAGGAAACAACCTAAAGTCCACAGTATCAATTCTATTGGAAAAATTTCAATGATTACTATTGGATGTTTTGAATTCCCTCTTCCTATTGTCAAGAATAAATATGATATTCTTATTGTTGGGAACATGCACATCCCCGTTGAGGTAACCTAGTGTTATTCAAAAATTCTCCGGTTTCATGTTATTCATAAGGAGTTTGCTAACAAGACTTGATCAACCTTGTTAGTGGATTCCTTTTCATGAGCATGAGATGGCTGAAGTTAGAAAGCACAACTCTCTGTACCCTCCTTTTACTTTCTTTTATTTAGATTAAATAAAGAAAAAAAGTATTTTCTGTCTGCTTTCTGAATTATCCTTGCAATAAAAATACCCTGAAAATAAAAGTTCTCCAAATGTCCTGAAAATGAAATATGATTTTTTGTAGAATATTTAAGAATTACTGGCACTGAGAACACACCAGGGGGCCCACCATTTGGCCACGAGGGTGTAGGGCGCGCCCACCCCCCTAGGGCGCGTCCCCTGCCTCGTGGACCCCCTCCACTTATTCCAGCACCCACTCACTTCGTCTTCCTCCTGAAAAAATCCTCCCATAGCTCAAACCCGTGTTCTAGCTCATCTTGCTGCCATTTTCGATCTCCTTGCTCAAAGCTCCATTCACAAAACTGTTTGAGGAGATTGTTCTTCGGTATGTGACTCCTCCATTGGTCCAATTAGTTTTTATTCTAGTGCGTTATTTACTGCAAATTTTTCCTGTTAGGGTGACACTGTTCTTGAGCTTGCATGTCAAATTTGTATGGTCCAAAGTAGTTTTAATGCATGATATGGCCTCTAGGCACTTGTAGGAGTAGTTTCTATCAATTTGTTGAGTTTGGTTCACTTTTATTTTGAGTCACTAAAAATTTCAGAAATTTCTGGAGGGAGAAAATGTTGAAGAGATTGTTGAGAGGCTCTTCGAGCCGAAGCTCGAAGGATAAGCAGAATGAGGAGAATAAAAAGCTCAAATACAATCTTCCTCGCACTGCAGAGGTTCGGCCGTGCGAATGGCCTTGTGATGCGTTCTTAAGAACCGCTGGAATTTACGATGATTTCTATTACTTTGCTGAGAATGCAGGCCTCACCGACTTCCTACACGACCAGCGCGAGCAGTATCTCTTACTCACTAATATTTTCGTGCAAAATTTTTATTTCCATGCTAAGAAATCACCACCTTCAGTGGAGTTTCACTTATATGATGAGGTTAAGGAGATGTCACTCCATGATTTTTGTCGGCTCTGCAAGATACCCTTTGAGGGCAGCATCGAGGAACCACATCATAGTGATGTGGATGGGTTTATTGATAGAAATGCTGTAGGAGAAACTAGGAAAGTTTCCGATGCAAGAATTACTAGTATACATTTTCCTGTTCTACGTTACTTTGCGATATTTGCTAGTAGTTGCTTAATTGGTCGCGAGAATAGTGTAAATCTTTGTGCTCCTGATATTGTCATTTTGCGCCATGCTTTGTTTCGGGATACAACTTTCAGCTTAGGCGCTATTGTTGCTAAACGATTAAGTCTAAACCATACAAAGGGCCCCATATTTGGAGGCATCTTTGCTTCATGCCTTGCTAAACACTTTGAGATACCTATTAGGCATTATGAGAAAGAGGAAAAGTTGCTGCCCCCTGTTTTTCTAGATTATAAGAGTATGGTAGCACATGATTTTATTGTTAAAAATAAGAAGAAGATGCTTAAGTATAATTTGATATTTGATAAAACTCACTGTAAGACTATTACCTTGCCTGCACCCTCGTTGTTTAACATACTTTCAGGCACATACCTCATCTTGCCAGAGGCCATTTATGCATACTGGAGGCTGGCACAAGTCCCAGAGCCTGAACCTGAGCCACCACTTGACCCTTATCGACAGTTTGTTTATCAGTGGGATCCGGAGGAGATTGCCAACCAGTGGCACCCTGAGGACCCTCCTCAGTACACCGGAGAGAGTAGCTTCGATCAGTGGCCATAGACCAACTTAGGCCAAAAGCCTAAGTTTGGGGGAGTACATATTTCTCACCGACATTACATTCATGTTCACACACTCATTCTAGTTGTTGGTGCTCATACTTTTTCATTGTACCATCCATGCTAGTTTATTTTCTTTGCTAAGCCTTCTTCTTGTGTGTTCGAAAAAACCTTAAGAAAAACCAAAAAAAATTAGTTATAGCTTTTAGCTAGTTTGCTTTCCATGCATGCAGTAGTAGTAATTAAAAGAAAACCCAAAAAGATTTCTCGTTCTTCTTTTGCTTGTTGGGAGCTTTCTTGTGTAAATAGTTTTATTTATTTTCTTGTTCTTTAGGGGTCGAGAGGAGAAGACCATGATGAAAATGTTGAGTGGCTCTCATATGCATTATTGTTGATTTAACCAAGAGCCCATATTACCTTGTCTTCTCCCTTGTATTAAATGCTTGCAGATTCTAGCTTAGTCCAATGCACATGCACTATTATTATTATCCACACCGTTCGGTCGTGCGAGTGAAAGGCAATAATGACGATATATGATGGACTGATTGAGATGAGAGAAGCTGGTATGAACTCGACCATCTTGTTTTTGTAAATATGATTAGTTCATCGTTCCTGATTCAGCCTATTATGAATGAAACATGTCTGCAATGACAATTAGAGATTATAGTTGCCCATGCCATGCTTAATTAGCTAGGAGTTTATAATAGTTTACCTTGCGTGCCAACATGCTATTAAAATGGTTGTGATGTGGTATGATAGGGTGGTATCCTCCTTTGAATGATTCGAGTGGCTTGACTTGGCACATGTTCACGCATGTAGTTGAAACAAAATCAACATAGCCTCCACGATATTTATGTTCATGGTGATTTATATCCTACTCATGCTTGCACTCATTGTTGATTAATCTAAATTCATGTTCATGACTGTTTTCGCTCTCTAGTTGGTCGCTTCCCAGTCTTTTTCTAGCCTTCACTTGCACTAAGAGGGAATACTGCTTGTGCGTCCACTTCCATAAACCCCCAAAGTTATTCCACATGAGTCCACCATACCTTCCTATAAGCGGTATCTACCTGCCGTTCCAAGTAAATTTGTATGTGCCAAACTCTAAACCTTCAAATGAAATTCTGCTTTGTATGCTCAAATAGCTCATGTATCAACTAGGGCTGTCTATATCTTCCATGCTAGGTGGGTTATTCTCACGATGAGAAGACTCCGCTCATCACTCACGAGAAAATGGTTGGTAACCGGGATGCCCAGTCCCATGCTCAAATCAAAATGATTGCAAAGAAAACTCCCCTAGGATTGTTGTTAGTTGGAGGCTGATACGTCTCCAACGTATCTATAATTTTTGATTGTTCCATTCTATTATATTATCAACCTTGGATGTTTTATATGCATTTATATGCTATTTTATATGATTTTTGGGACTAACCTATTAACCTAGAGCCCAGTGCCAGTTTCTGTTTTTTTCCTTGTTTTAAAGTATCGCAGAAAAGGAAAATCAAACAGAGTCCAATTGACCTGAAACTTCACGGAACTTATTTTTGGACCAGAAGAAGCCCACGGAGCATCGGATATGGACCAGAAGAGTCCCGGGCTGTCCATGAGGGTGGGGGGCGCGCCCACCCCCTGGGCGCGCCCCCTGCCTCGTGGATAGCCCGAAGATCCCCTGATCAACTTCTTTTGCCTATATATGTCCATATACCCTAAAAACTTCGGGGAGCAGAATAGATCGGGAGTTCCACCGCCAGAAGCCTCCGTAGCCACCGAAAACTAATCTAGACCCGTTTCGGCACCCTGTCGGAGGGGGAAATCCCTCTCCAGTGGCCATCTTCATCATCCCGGCGCTCTCCATGACGAGGAGGGAGTAGTTCTTCCTTGGGGCTGAGGGTATGTACCAGTAGCTATGTGTTTGATCTCTCTCTCTCTCTCTCTCGTGTTCTTGAGGTGGTACGATCTTGATGTATCGCGAGCTTTGCTATTATAGTTGGATCTGATGTTTCTCCCCCTCTACTCTCTTGTAATGGATTGAGTTTTCCCTTTGAAGTTGTCTTATCGGATTGAGTCTTTAAGGATTTGAGAACACTTGATGTATGTCTTGCATGTGCTTATCTATGGTGACAATGGGATATCACGTGATCCACTTTATGTATGTTTTGGTGATCAACTTGTGAGTTCCATGACCTCGTGAACTTATGCATAGGGGTTGGCACACGTTTTCTTCTTGACTCTGCGGTAGAAACTTTGGGGCACTCTTTGAAGTTCTTTGTGTTGGTTGAATAGATGAATCTGAGATTGTGTGATGCATATCGTATAATCATACCCATGGATACTTGAGGTGACATTGGAGTATCTAGGTGACATTATGGTTTTGGTTGATTTGTGTCTTAAGGTGTTATTCTAGTACGAACTCTATGATAGATCGAACGAAAAGAATAGCTTCATATTATTTTACTACGGACTCTTGAATAGATCGATCAGAAAGGATAACTTTGAGGTGGTTTCGTACCCTACCATAATCTCTTCGTTTGTTCTCCGCTATTAGTGACTTTGGAGTGACTCTTTGTTGCATGTTGAGGGATAGTTATATGATCCAATTATGTTATTATTGTTGAGAGAACTTGCACTAGTGAAAGTATGAACCCTAGGCCTTGTTTCCTAGCATTGCAATACCGTTTAAGCTCACTTTTATCATTAGTTACCTTTCTGTTTTTATATTTTCAGATTACAAAAACATATATCTACCATCCATATTGCACTTGTATCACCATCTCTTCGCCGAACTAGTGCACCTATACAATTTACCATTGTATTGGGTGTGTTGGGGACACAAGAGACTCTTTGTTATTTGGCTGTAGTGTTGTTTGAGAGAGACCATGTTCATCCTATGCCTCCCACGGATTGATAAACCTTAGGTCATCCACTTGAGGGAAATTTGTTGTTGTCCTACAAACCTCTGCACTTGGAGGCCCAACAACGTCTACAAGAAGAAGGTTGTGTAGTAGGCATCAGAGGCACCCGTTGTTTAGGACAAGCCATGGATTTATGTTTTTTGGTGGTGGGGGAGTATAAACTTTACCATTCTGTTTGGGAACCGCCTATAATGTGTGTAGCATGGAAGATATCAAGATCTCTTGGTTGTTATGTTGACAATGAAAGTATACCACTCAAAATATTATTTATCTTTATTTCAAAACTCGAGCTCTGGCACCTCTGCAAATCCCTACTTCCCTCTACGAAGGGCCTATCTATTTACTTTTATGTTGAGTCATCATCCTCTTATTAAAAAGCACCAGTTGGAGAGCACCACTGTCATTCGCATGCATTGGTATTAATTTACATTCAGTATGACTGTGACTAGATCTCTTTTACCATGAATTACAATTTCTAGTTAATCATTGATCTTCAGGGGTGCTCTGCATTTATCTTTTGCGGTCTCAGAAAGGGCTAGCGAGATACCATCTTGTTATATCATGGTATGATTGTTTTGAGAAAGTGTTGTCATCCGAGATTTATTATTATTGCTCGCTAGTTGATTATGCCATTGACATGAGTAAACATGAGACCTACATGTTAGTGTGAATATGGTTAGTTCATACTCTTTGCTGAAAACTTGAATGCTGGCTTTACATATTTGCAACAACAAGATCAAACTGAGTTTGTAAAAGTTTTTTCTTTATCACTTTCAGTTTGTCAACTGAATTGCTTGAGGACAAGCAAAGGTTTAAGCTTGGGGGAGTTGATATGTCTCCAACGTATCTACTTTTCCAAACACTTTTGCCCTTGTTTTGGACTCTAACTTGCATGATTTGAATGGAACTAACCCGTACTGAAACTGTTTTCAGCAGAATTGCCATGGTGTTATTTTTGTGCAGAAATAAAAGTTCTCGGAATGACCTGAAAATCCACGGAGACACATTTTGGAATTAATAAAAAATACTGGTGAAAGAATCAGCATCAGGGGGCCCACACCCTATCCACGAGGGTGCAGGGCGCGCCCCCTGCCTCGTGGGCCCCCTAAGACTCCACCGACGTCAAATCCAACTTTATATATTCACGTTCGGGGAGAAAAAATAGGAGAGAAGGATTCATCGCATTTTACGATACGGAGCCGCCGCTAAGCCCTAATCTTCATCGTGAGGGCTGATCTGGAGTCCGTTCGGGGTCCGAAGAGGGGAATTCGTCGCCATCGTCATCATCAACCTTCCTCCATCACCAATTTCATGATGCTCTCCGCCGTGCGTGAGTAATCCCATCATAGGCTTGCTGGACGGTGATGGGTTGGATGAGATTTACCATGTAATCGAGTTAGTTTTGTTAGGGTTTGATCCCTAGTATCCATTATGTTCTAAGATTGATGTTGCTATGACTTTGCTATGCTTAATGCTTGTCACTAGGGCTCGAGTGCCATGATTTCAGATCTAAACCTATTATGTTTTCATGAATATATGTGAGTTCTTGATCCTATCTTGCAAGTCAATAGTCACCTACTATGTGTTATGATCCTGTAACCCCGAAGTGACAATAATTGGGACCACTCCCGGTGATGACCGTAGTTTGAGGAGTTCATGTATTCACTACGTGTTAATGCTTTGGTCCGGTACTCTACTAAAAGGATGCCTTAATATCCCTTAGTTTCCAATAGGACCCCGCTGCCACGGGAGGGTAGGACAAAAGATGTCATGCAAGTTCTTTTCCATAAGCACGTATGACTATATTCGGAATACATGCCTACATTACATTGATGAACTGGAGCTAGTTCTATGTCACCCTATGTTATAACTGTTGCATGAGGAATCACATTCGACATAATTATCCATCATTGATCCATTGCCTACGAGCTTTTCACATATTGATCTTTGCTTAGTTAATTTTCCGTTGCCACTGTTACGATTGCTACAAAAACTACTATTGTTACTTTTGCCACCGTTATCGTTACTTCCATACTACTTTGCTACTAAATACTTTGCTGCAGATATTAAGCCGTTTAGGTGTGGTTGAATTGACAACTCAACTGCTAATACTTGAGAATATTCTTTGGCTCCCCTTGTGTCGAATCAATAAATTTGGGTTGAATACTCTACCCTCGAAAACTGTTGCGATCCCCTATACTTGTGGGTTATCATTGTCTTAATTTATTGTATGACCCGCGTGTCAATGAAAACGTCTTGTGATTACTTTACTTTATTGCTAACCGTTAGCCGTAGTAGTAGAAGTAATAGTTGGCGATACAACTTCATGAAGACACGATGATGGAGATCATGGTGTCATGCTGGTGATGAAGGTGATCATGCCACGCCTCGAAGATGGAGATCAAAGGCGCAAGATGATATTGGCCATATCATGTCACTTTATGATTTGCATGTGATGTTTGTCAGGTTTACATCTTATTGGCTTAGAACGACGGTAGCATAAATAAGATGATCCCTCACTAAAATTTCAAGAAAAGGTTCCCCCTGACTGTGCACCGTTGCGAAGGTTCGTTGTTTCAAAGCACCACATGATGATCAAGTGTGATAGATTCTAATGTTCACATACAACAGGTGTAAGCCAGATTTACACATGCGAAACACTTAGGTAGACTTGACGAGCCTAGCATGTACAGACATGGCCTCGGAACACGAGAGACCGAAAGGTCGAACATGGGTCGTATAGTAGATACGATCAACATGGAGATGTTCACCATTGATGACTAGTCCATCTCACGTGATCATTGGACATGGCCTAGTCGATTAGGTCATGTATCACTTAGATGACTAGAGGGATGTCTATTTGAGTGGGAGTTCATTAAATAATTTGATTAGATGAACTTAATTATCATGAACTTAGCCTAAAATATCTTTATAATATGTCTTGTAGATCAAATGTCCCACGCTAATGTTACCCTCAACTTCAACGCGGTCCTAGAGAAAACCAAGCTGAAAGATGATGGTGGCAACTATACAGATTGGGTCCATAACTTGAGGACCATCCTCATAGCTGCCAAGAAAGCATATGTCCTTGAAGCACCGCTAGGTGACGCACCCATTTTCCCAGCAACTCACGATGTTATGAACACCTGGTAGTCGCGTAGTGATGATTACTCCCTGGTTCAGTGTGACATGCTTTACAACTTAGAACCGGGGCTCCAAAAGTGTTTTGAGCAGCACGGAGCATATGAGATGTTCCAAGAGCTAAAAATGGTTTTCCAAGCTCATGCCCGAGTCGAGAGATATGAAGTCTCCGACAAGTTCTACAGTTGTAAGATGTAGGAAAACAATTCTGTCAGCGAGCATATACTCAAAATATTTGGGTTGCACAACCGTTTGTCTCAGCGGGGAGTTAATCTTCCAGATGACTCGGTCATTGACAGGATCCTCAAGTCGCTTCCACCTAGCTACAAGAGCTTTGTGATGAACTACAATATGCAAGGGATGGAGAAGTCCATTCTTGAGTTATATTCAATGCTGAAATCAGCGGAGGTGGAAATCAAAAAGGAACATCAAGTGTTGATGGTGAATAAGACCACTAGTTTCAAGAAAGGCAAGGGTAAAAAGAACTTCAAGAAGGACGGCAAGGGAGTTGCCGCGCCTGGTAAATCAGTTGCCGGGAAGAAGCCAAAGAATGGACCCAAGCCCGAGACTCGGTGCTTTTATTGCAAGGGAAATGGTCACTGGAAACAGAACTGCCCCAAGTACTTAGCGGATAAGAAGGCCGGCAATGCCAAAGGTATATGTGATATACATGTTATTGATGTGTACCTTACCAGCGCTCGTAGTAGCTCCTAGGTATTTGATAACGGTGCGGTTGCTCATGTTTGTAACTCAAAACAGGAGCCGCGGAATAAGCGGAGACTAGCGAAGGACGAGGTGACGATGCACGTCGGGAATGGTTCCAAGGTCGATGTGATCGCCGTCGGCACGCTACCTCTACATCTACCTATGGGATTAGTTTTATGTTAGGGAACGTTGCAGAAAACAAAAAATATTCCTACGGTTTCACCAAGATCCATCTATGAGTTCATCTAGCAACGAGTGATTGGATTGCATCTACATACCTTTGTAGATCACGCGCGGAAGCGTTCAAAGAACGGAGATGAGGAAGGCGTACTCGACGTGATCCAAATCACCGGAGATCCTAGCGCCGAACGGACGGCACCTCCGCGTTCAACACACGTACGGTCAGCGTAACGTCTCCTTCTTCTTGATCCAGCAAGGGGGAAGGAGAAGTTGAGGAAGATGGCTCCAGCAGCAGCACGACGGCGTGGTAATGATGGAGCTGCAGTACTCCGGCAGGGCTTCGCCAAGCACTATGGAGGAGGAGGAGGTGTTGGAGAGGGAGAGGGAGGCACCAAAGGCAAGGGTATGAGAGGCCTTCCTTCCCCCACTATATATAGGGAGTCCAAGGGGGGGGGCGCCGGCCCTAGGAGATCCAATCTCCTAGGGGGGGCGGCGGCCAAGGGAGGAATCCCTCCTCCCCAAGGCACCTAGGAGGTGCCTTCCCCTCCTAGGACTCTTCCTTTAGGGTTTCCCCCACCCTAGGCGCATGGGCCCTAGGGGGAAGTGGCGCCCCACCCCACTTTGGGCTGGATCCCTTCCCACTTCAGCCCATGGGGCCCTCCGGGATAGGTGGCCCCACCTGGTGGACCCCCGGGACCCTTTCGATGGTCCCAGTATAATACCGGTGACCCCGAAACTTGTCCCGATGGCCGAAATAGCACTTCCTATATATAATTCTTTACCTCCAGACCATTCCGGAACTCCTCGTGACGTCCTGGATCTCATCCGGGACTCCGAACAACATTCGGGTTACTGCATATACATATCCCTACAACCCTAGCGTCACTGAACCTTAAGTGTGTAGACCCTACGGGTTCGGGAGACATGTAGAGATGACCGAGATCGCTCTCTGGTCATTAACCAACAGCGGGATCTGGATACCCATGTTGGCTCCCACATGCTCCTTGATGATCTCATCGGATGAAACACTATGTCGAGGATTCAAGCAACCCCGTATACAATTCCCTTCGTCAATTTGTATGTTACTTGCCCGAGATTCGATCGTCGGTATCCCAATACCTCGTTCAATCTCGTTACCGGCAAGTCACTTTACTTGTACCGTAATGCATGATCCCGTGTCCAGACACTTGGTCACTTTGAGCTCATTTTGATGATGCATTACCGAGTGGGCCTAGTGATACCTCTCTGTCATACAGAGTGACAAATCCCAGTCTTGATCCGTGTCAACCCAACAGACACTTTCGGAGATACCCGTAGTATACCTTTATAGTCACCCAGTTACGTTCTGACGTTTGGCACACCCAAAGCACTCCTACGGTATCCGGGAGTTACACAATCTCATGGTCTAAGGAAAAGATACTTGACATTGGAAAACTCTAGCAAACGAACTATACGATCTTATGCTATGTTTAGGATTGGGTCTTGTCCATCACATCATTCTCCTAATGATGTGATCTCGTTATCAGTGACATCCAGTGTCCATAGTCAGGAAACCATGACTATCTGTTGATCAACGAGCTAGTCAACTAGATGCTTACTAGGGACATGTTGGTGTCTTTTATTCACACATGTATTACGATTTCCGGATAACACAATTATAGCATGAATAAAGACAATTATCATGAACAAGGAAATATAATAATAATGCTTTTATTATTGCCTCTAGGGCATATTTCCAACAGTCTCCCACTTGCACTAGAGTCAATAATCTAGTTACATTGTGATGAATCGAACACCCATGGAATTCTGGTGTTGATCATGTTTTGCTCTAGGGAGAGGTTTAGTCAACGGATCTGCTACATTCAGGTCCGTATGTACTTTACAAATATCTATGTCTCCATTTTGAACATTTTCACGAATGGAGTTGAAGCGACGCTTGATGTGCCTGGTCTTCTTGTGAAACCTGGGCTCCTTGGCAAGTGCAATAGCTCCAGTGTTGTCACAGAAGAGTTTGATTGGCCCCGACGCATTGGGTATGACTCCTAGGTCGGTGATAAACTCCTTCACCCAAATTGCTTCATGCGCTGCCTCCGAGGCTGCCATGTACTCCGCTTCACATGTAGATCCCGCCACGACGCTCTGCTTGCAACTGCACCAGCTTACTGCCCCACCATTCAAAATATACACGTATCCGGTTTGTGACTTAGAGTCATCCAGATCTGTGTCGAAGCTAGCGTCGACGTAACATTTTACGACGAGCTCTTCGTCACCTCCATAAACGAGAAACATTTCCTTAGTCCTTTTCAGGTACTTCAGGATATTCTTGACCGCTGTCCAGTGTTCCTTGCCGGGATTACTTTGGTACCTTCCTACCAAACTTACGGCAAGGTTTACATCAGGTCTGGTACACAACATGGCATACATAATAGAACCTATGGCTGAGGCATAGGGGATGACACTCATCTCTTCTATATCTTCTGCCGTGGTCGGACATTGAGCTGAGCTCAATTTCACACCTTGCAACACAGGCAAGAACCCCTTCTTAGACTGATCGATATTGAACTTCTTCAATATCTTATCAAGGTATGTGCTTTGTGAAAGACCTATGAGGCGTCTTGATCTATCTCTGTAGATCTTGATGCCTAATATATAAGCAGCTTCTCCAAGGTCCTTCATTAAAAAACTCTTATCCAAGTAGGCCTTAATGCTGTCCAAGAGTTCTATATCATTTCCCATCAAAAGTATGTCATCTACATATAATATGAGAAATGCTACAGAGCTCCCACTCACTTTCTTGTAAACGCAGGCTTCTCCATAAGTCTGTGTAAACCCAAACGCTTTGATCATCTCATCAAAGCGAATGTTCCAACTCCGAGATGCTTGCACCAGCCCATAAATCGAGCATTGGAGCTTGCACACCTTGTCCGCATTCTTAGGATCGACAAAACCTTCCGGCTGCATCATATACAATTCTTCCTTAAGGAAACCATTAAGGAATGCCGTTTTGACGTCCATTTGCCATATTTCATAATTATAGAATGCGGCAATAGCTAACATGATTCAGACGGACTTCAGCTTCGCTACCGGTGAGAAAGTCTCATCGTAGTCAACCCCTTGAACTTGTCGATAACCCTTAGCAACAAGCCGAGCTTTATAGATGGTCACATTACCATCCGCGTCTGTCTTCTTCTTAAAGATCCATTTATTTTCTATGGCTCGCCGCTCAACGGGCAAGTCAGTCAAAGTCCATACTTCGTTTTCATACATGGATCCTATCTCGGATTTCATGGCTTCTAGCCATTTGTCGGAATCCGGGCCCGCCATCGCTTCTTCATAGTTCGAAGGTTCACCATTGTCTAACAACATGATTTCCAAGACAGGGTTGCCGTACCACTCTGGTGCGGAACGTGTCCTTGTGGACCTTCGAATTTCAGTAGGAGCTTGATCAGAAGTATTTTGATCATCATCATTAACTTCCTCTCTAGTCGGTGCAGGCACCTCAGGAACATTTTCTTGAGTTGCGCCATTTTCCGGTTCAAGAGGTAATACTTCATCAAGTTCTACTTTCCTCCCACTTACTTCTTTCAAGAGAAACTCTTTCTCCAGAAAGGATCCATTCTTGGCAACAAAGATCTTGCCTTCGGATCTGAGGTAGAAGGTACACCCAATAGTTTCTTTAGGGTATCCTATGAAGAAGCATTTTTCCGATTTGGGTTCGAGCTTTTTAGGTTGAAGTTTCTTGACATAAGCATCGCATCCCCAAACTTTTAGAAACGACAGCTTAGGTTTCTTCCCAAACCATAATTCATACGGTGTCGTCTCAACGGATTTCGACGGAGCCCTATTTAAAGTGAATGCGGCAGTCTCTAAAGCATACCCCCAAAAAGATAGCGGTAAATCGGCAAGAGACATCATAGATCGCACCATATCTAATAGAGTGCGATTACGATGTTCGGACACACCATTACGCTGAGGTGTTCCAGGCGGCGTGAGTTGTGAAACTATTCCACATTTTCTTAAGTGTGTGCCAAACTCATGACTCAAGTATTCTCCTCCACGATCTGATCGCAGGAACTTGATTTTCCTGTCACGTTGATTCTCAACCTCACTCTGAAATTCCTTGAACTTTTCAAAGGTCTCAGACTTGTGTTTCATTAAGTAGACATACCCATATCTACTCAAGTCATCAGTGAGGGTGAGAACATAACGATATCTACCGCGAGCCTCAACACTCATTGGACCGCACACATCAGTATGTATGATTTCCAATACGTTGGTTGCTCGCTCCATTGTTCCTGAGAACGGAGTCTTGGTCATTTTACCCATGAGGCATGTTTCGCACGTGTCAAATGATTCGTAATCAAGAGACTCTAAAAGTCCATCAGCATGGAGCTTCTTCATGCGTTTGACACCTATGTGACCAAGGCGGCAGTGCCACAAGTACGTGGTACTATCATTATCAACCTTACATCTTTTGGTACTCACACTATGAATATGTGTAGCATTACGCTCGAGATTCATTAAGAATAAACCATTTACCATCGGAGCATGACCATAAAACATATCTCTCATATAAATAGAACAACCATTATTCTCGGATTTAAATGAGTAGCCATCTTGAATAAAACGAGATCCTGATACAATGTTCATGCTCAAACTTGGCACTAAATAACAATTATTGAGGTTTAAAACTAATCCGGTAGGTAAATGAAGAGGCAGCGTGCCGACGGCGATCACATCGACCTTGGAACCATTCCCGACGCGCATCGTCACCTTGTCCTTCGCCAGTCTCCGCTTATTCCGCAGCTCCTGTTTTGAGTTACAAATGTGAGCAACCGCACCGGTATCAAATACCCAGGAGCTACTACGAGTACTGGTAAGGTACACATCAATTACATGTATATCACATATACCTTTCGTTTTGCCGGCCTTCTTGTCTGCTAAGTATTTGGGGCAGTTCCGCTTCTAGTGACCACTTTCCTTGCAATAAAAGCACTCAGTCTCGGGCTTGGGTCCATTCTTTGGCTTCTTCCCGGCAGCTTGCTTGCCGGGTGCGGCAACTCCCTTGCCGTCCTTCTTGAAGGCTTTCTTTCCCTTGCCCTTCTTGAACTTAGTGGTTTTATTCACCATCAACACTTGATGTTCCTTTTTGACTTCTACCTCTGCTGATTTCAGCATTGCAAATACTTCAGGAATGGTCTTTTCCATACCCTGCATATTGAAGTTCATCACAAAGCTCTTGTAGCTCGGTGGAAGCGACTGAAGGATTCTGTCAATGACCGCGTCATCCAGGAGATTAACTCCCAGCTGAGTCAAGCGGTTATGCAACCCAGACATAGTGAGTATGTGCTCACTGACAGAACTGTTTTCCTCCATCTTACAGCTGAAGAACTTGTCGGAGACTTGATATCTCTCGACCCGGGCATGAGCTTGGAAAACCATTTTCAGCTCTTCGAACATCTCATATGCTCCGTGTCTCTCAAAATGTTTTTGGAGCCCCGGCTCTAAGCTGTAAAGCATGCCGCACTGAACGAGGGAGTAGTCATCGGTACGTGCCTGCCAAGCGTTCATAACGTCTTGTTCTGCAGGGAGAACAGGTGCGTCACCTAGCGGTGCTTGTAGGACATAATCTTTCTTGGCAGCTATGAGGATGATCATCAGGTTCCGGACCCAGTCCGTGTAGTTGCTGCCATCGTCTTTCAGCTTGGTTTTCTCTAGGAACGCGTTGAAGTTGAGGAGTACGTTGGCCATTTGATCTACAAGACATATTGTAAAAAATTTAGACTAAGTTCATGATAATTAAGTTCATCTAATCAAATTATTCAATGAACTCCCACTTAGATAAACATACCTCCTGTAATCTAAGTATAACATGATCCGAGTTAACTAGGCCATGTCCGATCATCACGTGAGACGGACTAGTCAACATCGGTGAACATCTTCATGTTGATCGTATCTTCTATACGACTCATGCTCAACCTTTCGGTCTTCTGTGTTCCGAGGCCATGTCTGTACATGCTAGGCTCGTCAAGTCAACCTAAGTGTTTGCATGTGTAAATCTGTCTTACACCCGTTGTATGTGAACGTTAGAATCTATCACACCCGATCATCACGTGGTGCTTCGAAACAACGAACTGTCGCAACGGTGCAAAGTTAGGGGGAACACTTTCTTGAAATTATTATGAGGGATCATCTTATTTACTACCGTCGTTCTAAGTAAACAAGATGCAAAAACATGATAAACATCACATGCAATCAAATAATAATAGTGACATGATATGGCCAATATCACATAGCTCCTTTGATCTCCATCTTGGGGCTCCATGATCATCTTGTCACCGGCATGACACCATGATCTCCATCATCATGATCTCCATCATCGTGTCTCCATGAAGTTGCTCGCCAACTATTACTTCTACTACTATAGCTAACGCGTTTAGCAATAAAGTAAAGTAATTTACATGGCGTTTCTCAATGACACGCAGGTCATACAAAAAATAAAGACAACTCCTATGGGTCCTGCCGGTTGTCATACTCATCGACATGCAAGTCGTGATTCCTATTACAATAGCATGAACAACTCATACATCACATATAGATCATTCATCATTCATCACAACTTTGGCCATATCATATCACAAAGCACTTGCTGCAAAAACAAGTTAGACATCCTCTAATTGTTGTTGCAAGTTTTACGTGGCTAAAGTAGGGTTCTAGCAAGAACGTTTTCTTACCTACGTGAAAGCCACAACGTGATTTGTCAACTTCTATTTACCCTTCATAAGGACCCTTTTCATCGAATCCGCTCCAACTAAAGTAGGAGAGACAGACACCCGCCAGCCACCTTATGCAACTTGTGCATGTTAGTCGGTGGAACCGGTCTCACGTAAGCGTACGTGTAAGGTTGGTCCGGGCCGCTTCATCCCACAATACCGTTGAAGCAAGATAAGACTAGTAGCGGCAAGAAAGTTGACAACATCAACGCCCACAACCAATTGTGTTCTACTCGTGCAAGAGAACTACGCATAGACCTAGCTCATGATGCCACTGTTAGGGAACGTTGCAGAAAACAAAAAATTTTCCTATGGTTTCACCAAGATCCATCTATGAGTTCATCTAGCAACGAGTGATTGGGTTGCATCTACATACCTTTGTAGATCACGCGCGGAAGCGTTCAAAGAACGGGGATGAGGAAGGCGTACTCGACGTGATCCAAATCACCGGAGATCCTAGCGCCGAACGGACGGTACCTCCGCGTTCAACACACGTACGGTCAGCGTAACGTCTCCTTCTTCTTGATCCAGCAAGGGGGAAGGATAAGTTGAGGAAGATGGCTCCAGCAGCAGCACGACGGCGTGGTAATGATGGAGCTGTAGTACTCCGGCAGGGCTTCGCCAAGCACTATGGAGGAGGAGGAGGTGTTGGAGAGGGAGAGGGAGGCACCAAAGGCAAGGGTATGAGAGGCCCTCCTTCCCCCACTATATATAGGGAGTCCAAGGGGGGGGCCTAGGAGATCCAATCTCCTAGGGGGGGTGGCGGCCAAGGGAGGAATCCCTCCTCCCCAAGGCACCTAGGAGGTGCCTTCCCCTCCTAGGACTCTTCCTTTAGGGTTTCCCCCACCCTAGGCGCATGGGCCCTAGGGGGAAGTGGCGCCCCAGCCCACATTGGGCTGGATCCCTTCCCACTTCAGCCCATGGGGCCCTCCGGGATAGGTGGCCCCACCCGGTGGACCCCCGGGACCCTTCCGGTGGTCCCGGTACAATACCGGTGACCCCGAAACTTGTCCCGATGGCCGAAATAGCACTTCCTATATATAATTCTTTACCTCCGGACCATTCCAGAACTCCTCGTGACGTCCGGGATCTCATCCGGGACTCCGAACAACATTCGGGTTACTGCATATACATATCCCTACAACCCTAGCGTCACCGAACCTTAAGTGTGTAGACCCTACGGGTTCGGGAGACATGTAGACATGACCGAGATCGCTCTCTAGTCATTAACCAACAGCGGGATCTGGATACCCATGTTGGCTCCCGAATGCTCCTCGATGATCTCATCGGATGAACCACTATGTCGAGGATTCAAGCAACCCCGTATACAATTCCCTTCATCAATCGGTATGTTACTTGCCCGAGATTCGATCGTCGGTATCCCAATACCTCGTTCAATCTCGTTACCGGCAAGTCACTTTACTCGTATCGTAATGCATGATCCCGTGACCAGACACTTGGTCACTTTGAGCTCATTTTGATGATGCATTACCGAGTGGGCCCAGTGATACCTCTCCGTCATACGGAGTGACAAATCCCAGTCTTGATCCGTGTCAACCCAACAGACACTTTCGGAGATACCCGTAGTATACCTTTATAGTCACCCAGTTACGTTGTGACGTTTGGCACACCCAAAGCACTCCTATGGTATCCGGGAGTTACACGATCTCATGGTCTAAGGAAAAGATACTTGACATTGGAAAACTCTAGCAAACGAACTATACGATCTTATGCTATGTTTAGGATTGGGTCTTGTCCATCACATCATTCTCCTAATGGTGTGATCTCGTTATCAATGATATCCAGTGTCCATAGTCAGGAAACCATGACTATCTGTTGATCAATGAGCTAGTCAACTAGAGGCTTACTAGGGACATGTTGGTGTCTTTTATTCACACATGTATTACGATTTCCGGATAACACAATTATAGCATGAATAAAGACAATTATCATGAACAAGGAAATATAATAATAATGCTTTTATTATTGCCTCTAGGGCATATTTCCAACATTTTAAACCTCAATAATTGTTATTTAGTGCCAGCTTTGAGCATGAACATTGTATCTGGATCTCGTTTAATGCGAGATTGCTACTCATTTAAATCCGAGAATAATGGTTGTTCCATTTATATAAGAGATATGTTTTATGGTCATGCCCCACTGGTCAATGGTTTATTTTTGTTTAATCTCGAACATGATGTTACACATATTCATAGTGTGAATGCCAAAAGATGTAAGCTTGATAATTATAGTTCCACATACTTGTGGCACTGCCGCCTTGATCACATTGGTGTCAAACGCATGAAGAAACTCTATGCAGATGGACTTTTGGAGTCTCTTGATTATGAATCATTTGACACGTGCGAACCATGCCTCATGGGAAAAATGATCAAGACTCCGTTCTCCGGAACAATGGAGCGAGCAACCAACTTATTGGAAATCATACATACTGATGTGTGCAGTCCAATGAGCATTGAGGCTCGCGGTGGCTATCATTATGTTATCACCCTCACTGATGACTTAAGTAGATATGGGTATGTCTACTTAATGAAACACAAGTCTGAGACCTATGAAAAGTTCAAGGAATTTTAGAGTGAGGTAGAGAATCAACATGACAAGAAAATAAAATTCTTACGATTAGATCGTGGAGGGGGAATACTTGAATCACGAGTTTGGCACACACTTAAGGAAATGTGGAATTGTTTCATGGCTCACACCGCCTGGAACACCTCAATGTAATGGTGTGTCCGAACGTCATAAGCGCACTCTATTGGATATGGTGCGATCTATGATGTCTCTTACCGATCTAGCGCTATCATTTTGGGGTTATGCTTTAGAGACTGCCGCATTCACTTTAAATAGGGCTCCGTCGAAATCCGTTGAGACGGCACCGTATGAATTATAGGTTGGGAAGAAACCTAAGCTGTCATTTCTGAAAGTTTGGGGATGCAATGCTTATGTCAAGAAACTTCAACCTGAAAAGCTCGAACCCTAGTCAGAAAAATGCGTCTTTGTAGGATACCCTAAGGAAACTATTGGGTATACCTTCTACCTCAGATCCGAAGGCAAGATCTTTGTTGCCAAGAATGGATCCTTTCTGGAGAAAGAGTTTCTCTCGAAAGAAGTAAGTGGGAGGAAATTAGAACTTGATGATGTACTGCCTCTCGAACCGGAGAGTAGCACAGCTCAGGAAGATGTTTATGTGGTGCCTGCACTGACTAGATATGAAGTTAATGATGATGATCATGAAACTTCGGATCAAGTTGCTACTGAACTTCTTAGGTCCACAAGGACACGTTCCGCACCAGAGTGGTACGGCAACCCTGTCCTGGAAATCATGTTGTTAGACAACGTTGAACCTTCGAACTATGAAGAAGTGATGGCGGGCCCGGATTCCAACAAATGGCTTGAGGCCATGAAATCCGAGATAGGATCCATGTATGAAAACAAAGTATGGACTTTGACAGACTTGCCTGATGATCGGCAAGCCATAGAGAATAGATGGATCTTTAAGAAGAAGACTGACACGAATGGTAATGTGACCATCTATAAGGCTCGGCTTGTCGCTAAGGGTTATCGACAAGTTCAAGGGGTTGAATATGATGAGACATTCTCACCCGTAGCGAAGCTGAAGTCCGTCCGAATCATGTTAGCAATTGCCGCATTCTATGATTATGAGATATGGAAAATGGACGTCAAAACGACATTCCTTAATGGTTTTCTTAAGGAAGAATTGTATACGATGCAGCCAAAAGGTTTTGTCGATCCTAAGAATGCTAACAAGGTATGCAAGCTCCAGCGCTCCATCTATGGGCTGGTGCAAGCATCTCGGAGTTGGAACATTTCTCATACTTATGGAGACTTATGGAGATTGGAAATTATCAAAGTGTTTGGGTTTATGCAGACTTATGGAACATTTCTCGGAGTTGGAAATTATCAAAGTGTTTGGGTTTATGCAGACTTATGGAGAAGCCTGTGTTTACAAAAAAGTGAGTGGGAGCTCCGTATCATTTCTCATACTATATGTGGATGACATACTATTGATGGGAAATGATATAGAACTTTTGGAAAGCATAAAGGCCTACTTGAATAAGTGTTTTTCAATGAAGGACCCTGGAGAAGTTGCTTACATATTAGGCATCAAGATCTATAGAGATAGATCGAGACTGCTCATTAGTCTTTCACAAAGCACGTACCTTGACAAGATATTGAAGAAGTTCAATATGGATCAGTCCAAGAAGGGGTTCTTGCCTGTATTGCAAGGTGTGAGATTGAGCACGGCTCAATGCCCAACCTCGGCAGAAGATAGAGAAAAGATGAGTGTCATCCCCTATGCCTCAGCCATAGGCTCTATTATGTATGCCATGCTGTGTACCAGACCTGATGTGAACCTTGCCGTAAGTTTGGTAGGGAGGTACCAAAGTGATCCCGGTATGGAACACTGGAAAACGGTCAAGAATATCCTGAAGTACCTGAAAAGGACTAAGGATATGTTTCTCGTTTATGGAGGTGACAAAGAGCTCGTCGTAAAGGGTTACATCGATGCTAGCTTCGACACAGATCTGGATGACTCCAAGTCACAAACCGGATACATGTACATTTTGAATGGTGGGGCAGTCAGCTGGTGCAGTTGCAAGCAAAGCGTCATGGTGGGATCTACATGTGAAGCGGAGTACATAGCTGCCTCGGAGGCAGCACATGAAGCAGTCTGGATGAAGGAGTTCATCACTGACCTAGGAGTCATTCCCAATGCGTTGGGCCCGATGACTCTCTTCTATGACAACACTGGAGCTATTGCCCTTGCCAAGGAGCCTAGGTTTCACAAGAAGACCAGGCATATCAAGCGCCGCTTCAACTTCATTCGTGAATATATTCAAGATGGAGACATAGATATTTGTAAAGTGCATACGGATCTGAATGTCGCAGATCCATTGACTAAACCTCTTCCACGAGCAAAACATGATCAACACTAGAACTCTATGGGTGTTCGATTCATCACAATGTAACTAGATTATTGACTCTAGTGCAAGTGGGAGACTGTTGGAAATATGCCCGAGAGGCAATAATAAAGTGCTTATTATTATATTTCCTTGTTCATGATAGTTGTTTATTGTTCATGCTATAATTGTATTAACCGGAAACCATAATACATGTGTGAATACAAAGATCACAACATGTACCTAGTGAGCCTTTAGTTGACTAGCTCTTTGATCAATAGATGGTTGTAGTTTCCTGACCATGGACATTGGATGTCGTTGATAACAGGATCACATCATTAGGAGAATGATGTGATGGACAAGACCCAATCCTAAGCATATCACAAGATTGTGTAGTTCGTTTGCTAGAGCTTTTCTAATGTCAAGTATCATTTCCTTAGACCATGAGATTGTGCAACTCCCGGATACCGTAGGAGTGCTTTGGGTGTATCAAACGTCACAACGTAACTGGGTGACTATAAAGGTGCACTACAGGTATCTCCGAAAGTGTCTGTTGGGTTGGCACGAATCGAGACTGGGACTTGTCACTCCGTATGACGGAGAGGTATCTCTGGGCCCACTCGGTAATGCGTCATCATAACGAGCTAAATGTGACTAAAGAGTTGGTCACGGATCATGCGTTACGGAACAAGTAAAAGGACTTGGCGGTAACGAGATAGAACGAGGTATGGGGATACCGACGATTGAATCTTGGGCAAAGTAACATACTGTATCCCGTTGTTGCTTATTGGCCAGAGAGATGTCTCGGTCATGTCTACATGGTTCCCGAACCCATAGGGTCTACACACTTAAGGTTCAGTGACGCTAGAGTTGTTATGGGAAATTGTATGTGGTTACCGAAGTTTGTTCATAGTCCCGGATGAGATCCCGGATGTCACGAGGAGTTCCGGAATAGTCCAGAGGTGAAGATTTATATATGGGAAGTCTAGTTTCAGTCGCTGGAATAGTTTCAGGGGTTATCGGTATTGTACCGGGACCACCGAAAGGTATTCGGGGGCCCAGCGGGTGGGGCCACCTGCCCCGGGGGGCTTAATGGGCTGAATATGGGAGGGAACCAGCCCCTGGTGGGCAGGTGTGCCCCCCAAGGTCCCAAGGCGCCTAGGGTGAGAAACCCTAGGGGGAGGGGCGCCTCCCACCTTGCTTGGGGGCAAGTCTTCCCCCTGGCCGCCGTCCCCCTCTAGATGCATCTAGGGGGCCGCCCCCTCTCCCCTTCACCCTATAAATAGAGGGGGGTGGGAGGGCAGCCGCACCCATTCCCTAGCGCAGCCCCTCCCTCCTCCTCCTCCTCAGTAGTGCTTAGCGAAGCTCTAACGGAGAACCACGAGCTCCACCACCTCCACGCCGTCGCGCTGCCGGGGTTCTCCCTCAACCTATCCTCTCCCCTTGCTGGATCAAGAAGGAGGAGACATCCCCGGCTGTACGTGTGTTGAATGCGGAGGTGCCGTGCGTTCGACGCTTGATTGGATCTTCCGCGATTTGAATCGATGCGAGTACACTCCATCAACCGCATTCTTG
Source organism: Triticum dicoccoides (assembly GCF_002162155.2). Classification (NCBI taxonomy): domain Eukaryota; kingdom Viridiplantae; phylum Streptophyta; class Magnoliopsida; order Poales; family Poaceae; genus Triticum; species Triticum dicoccoides. The sequence continues at coordinate 388,902,748 of NC_041380.1, forward strand.
TAACGCTTCCGCTTAGCGATCTTCAAGGGTATGAAGATGCACCCCCTCTCTCTCATTGCTAATATCTCCTAGATTGATCTTGGTGACACATAGGAAAATTTTGAATTATTACTACGTTCCCCAACATAGCCCATTTACAGCCCGCTAGGTCACAACCCATTACAGCTTACCCGAATTAGGCCCTAATAATCCCCAAGTGCAGGGAATCATCGTAGCAATTTCCAAAGGTGGAAGTGATAAGTATGCAGTGTCGAACCCACAAGGAGCTAAAGGTAAGATCAATATTCTCTCAAGCCCGATCTGCCACTGATACGACTCTACGTACACCGAATGTTTGCTTCCAACTAGAGATGAGAAATAAAACTACGTTGTGGGTATGAAGTGGATAACTTTGTATGATATCGGAGAGCTAAAATATGAAAGTAGATGATGTTATCATAAAGTTAAAATATATTACTAAGTATTATAAATAGCAAGTGTGGAATTATGGTGGATCGGTGTGCGGAATTGTCCTAGGAAATTGTTAACAAGACCGATAATCACTATTGCAGTTTCATATGAGGGAGAGGCATAAGCTAACATAATTTATCTACTTGGATCATATGTACTTATGATTGGAACTCTAGCAAGCATCCGCAACTACAAAAGATCATTAAGGTAAAACCCAACCATAGCATTAAAACATCAAGTCCTCTTTATTCCCACATGCAACAACCCCCTTACTCGGGTTTGTGTTTCAGTCACTCACCAACCCACTATAAGCAAATCATGAACGTATTGCAACACCCTACAGTGGGAATCCCTCACGCTTGCGCGACACGGAAGGCACCATAGGACAACACCAAAGTAAAACATACAACTCATACCAATCTAAATCATCAATCAACCCAAAGACAAAGGATATCTACTCAAAACATCATAAGATGGCAACACATCATTGGATCATAATATGTGGCATAAAGCACCATGTTCAAGTAGGGATTACAGCGGGGTGCAGGAGAGTGGACCGCGTAAAAGAGATGAGGATGGCGATGTTGATGAAGACGATCACCGTGGCAATGATTCCCCTCTCGATGGCACTCCGGTGCCACCAAGAGAGGAGGAGAGGTTCTCCTCCTTGTGCTTCCTCCTCCATGGCCTCCCCCCCTAGATGGGGAGAGGTTCTCCCTCTGGTCCTTGGCATTCATGGTGATGATGGCCCCTCCGGGATCCTCCTCCATGCCCTCCGGTGATGATGGACCCCTCCGGCAGGGTGCCAGAGAGGGCCTAGATTGGTTTTTGGTGGCTACAGAGGCTTCTGGCGGTGGAACTCCAGATCTAGGTTAATTTTCCGAGGTTTCTGTATTTATAGGAATTTTTGGCGTCGGTCTCACGTCAAGGAGGTGCCCGAGGCGTCCACGAGGCAGGCCCACGCGCCTAGGGGGCGCCCCCCACCCTCGTGGACGCCCCAGGACTCTCCTGGCCCAACTCTTTTACTCCGGGGTCTTCTTTTGGTCCATAAAAAATCGTGAAAATTGGCACGTCAATTGGACTCTGTTTGATATTCCTTTTCTGTAAAACTCAAAAACAAGGAAAAAACAGAAACTGGCAGTGGGTACTAGGTTAATAGGTTAGTGCCAAAAATCATATAAAATAGCATATAAATGCATATAAAACATCCAAGGTTGATAATATAATAACATGGATACTTCATAAATTATAGATACATTGGAGACGTATCAGCATCCCCAAGCTTAATTCCTGCTCGTCCTCGAGTAGGTAAATGATAAAAGAAATAATTTATGAAGTGTGAATGCTTAGCAAGTGCATAAGTTTCATCAACAATAGTTCCAATCACTTTTTCTAGCATCATTATGTATCATAACAGTAGCTCATCTTCATAAAACTTCTCATGATCAAGTAACAAGCTATTCATATGTTAAAGTATAGATCATAAACTTTCTTGAAACTAACAAACTATATTCTCAGTCATCAAAACAATTACAATTCATCTTATTTTCAGGAAGGGTCTATGTGAGAGCTTTGATTTAACAAACTCCACATACTCAACTATCATTTAATCTTTCACAATTGCTAACACTCACGTGATATTTATGGGTTCAAAGTTTTAATCGGACACAGAGAAAGATAGGGGCTTATAGATTCGCCTCCCAACCTTTTACCTCAAGGGTAATGTCAACAATAATAGTTCATGATAACTTGAGGTAAAAGGTTTAAGGAATGTTTGGAAGCACAAGTAGTATCTCTACTTGGTGCAAAGAATTTGGCTAGCATGAGGGGGACAAGCAAGCTCAACATGACAATATACTTTATTTCAAATATAAGAAAACATAACCCATTACGTTGTCTTCCTTTTCCGACATCAACCTTTTAGCATGTCATATTTTAATGAGTGCTCACAAGTACAAAAGATGTCCAAGATAGTATATTTATATGTGAAATCTCTCTTCCTTCAATATTCTTTCATGAATTGTTCAAGTGACCAATTCTACGTTTGTTAACTTTCAATAAGTTTACTACCTATACTTATTCTATGTGAAGCCATTACTCCCCATGGTATAAGCATATGAAACATATGTAAATTCAGATTTATGATATTCAATTATTCAGCCATTTACTCATAGGATATACGTGAAGCACGTGAGTAAATGACAAACTACTCCAAAAGATAATAGTGAAGGACATTGAGTAGTCAAATGATTAACTAGCCATGGGAGGATTCTTTTTCATTTAATAATTAAGATCCAATGATTTTATTCAACATCAAGTAAAATTGAAAATACACTCCAAGCAAAACACATATCATGTGACGAATAAAAATATAGCTTCGAGTAAGGTATACCGATAGTTTTGAAGACGAAAGAGGGGATGCCTTCCGGGGCATCCCCAAGCTTAGGCGCTTGAGTCTTCCTTGAATATTACCTTGGGGTGCCTTGGGCATCCACAAGCTTAGGGTCTTTCCACTCCTTATTCACCTCATATCGATATCTCACCCAAAACTTGAAAACTTCAATCACACAAAACTTAACGGAACTTCGTGAGATAGGTTAGTATGATAAAGAGTAAACCATTCACTTTGGTACTGTCAAAGACAAGGTTCATAATTGTCCTCACACAATGCCTACTGCACCATATCATTTCTACAATTTATATTGAGAAATATAAGCCATAGAAACTAGAAAACAAGCAAACTATGCAATGAAAACAGAATCTGTCAGAAACAGAACCGTCTGTAATGATATGAACACTAACCATATTTATGCTACTCAAAATATTATGAAATAAATTGGTGGACATGAGGAATTTGTCTATTAATATTCTGCAAAAATAATCAGGACCAAAGCACTCTTCTGTAAAAAAACGGCAGCTAATCTCGTGAGCGCAAAGTTTCTGTTTTTTACAGCAAGATCACATTAACTTTCACCCAAGTCTTCCCAAAGGTCTTACTTAGCACTTTATTGAAACAAAAGCTATAAAACATGATTACTACAGTAGCTTAATCATGTAAACACACAAAAACAATAAGGGTAAATATTGGGTTGTCTCCCAACAAGCGCTTTTCTTTAATGCCTTTTAGCTAGGCATGATGATTTCAATGATGCTCATATAAAAGATAAGAATTGAAACATAAAGAGAGCATAATGAAGAATATGACTAGCAAATTTAAACCTATCCCACTTCCTATGCCTAGGGATTTTGTGAGCACACAATTTATGGGAACAAGAATCAACTAGCATAGGAAGGCAAAACAAGTATAACTTCAAAACTTTAAGCACATAGAGAGGAAAACATGATATTATTGCACTCCTACAAGCAAATATTCCTTCCTCATAATAATTTTAAGTAGCATAATGAATGAATTCAACAATATAACCATCACATAAAGCATTCTTTTCATGATCTACGAGCATAGAAATTTTACTACTCTCCACATAAGCAAAATTCTCCCCATTCGGAATGGCGGGATCACTAGTTCCTAAAGTTGACACTCTTTCAAACCCGCTTTAGATGATAGTATTATTCATACTCCAAAATATATAAGTTAAGTTCATGTATCATTCTACAATTAATATAGACTAACCAATATCCAAGCTCAAAATGTATAAGTGAAGCACATGAAGCATTCTATTGAAGCTCAAAGAGCAATTCTATAAGATCATACTTAGAAGATATAAGTGAGGCACATGAAGTATTCTATAAATTCATTAAGGTACATCTCATACTAGCATGGTTCTTAAAGAAAAATAAAAACACAAATGACACAAATCATGTGAACAAAACAAAAACCGTGGTATACCGATAATTTGTTGAAGAAGAAAGATGGGATGCCAACCGGGGCATCCCCAAGCTTAGATGCTTGAGTATCCTTAGAATATTTACTTGGGGTGCCTTGGGCATCCCCAAGCTTGAGTTCTTGCCTCCCTTTATTCTTCTCACATCGGTAACTCCTCGTTCTTCGAACACTTCATCCACACAAAACTTTAACAAAAACTTTGTGAATCCGTTAGTATAATAAAGAAAATCGCTACCTTTAGGTACTGTCGTGAACTCATTATAAATTCATATTGGTGTAATATATATTGTATTCCAACTCATCCATGGTTCATACCCTACGATACTACTCATAGATTCATCAAAATAAGCAAACAACACATAGAAAACAGAATCTGTCTAAAACAGGACAGTCTGTAGTAATATGGAGGTTTAGTAGACTTATGTAACTCCAAAAATTATGAAATAAATTTGACAATTCGAAAAATTTATACAGAAGTAATGTGAAAAAAGGTTCATACCCAATTGACTTTCCAGTAAAAAATGTAAAATCACGTGCTACAGCCAAAGTTTTTGTTTTTGTTCTGCACATAGTAAACAAGCAATCTAATCGTCCTAAAACCAAAGCTTGGCACATTATTTTTATAATACAATGGATATATAAGGGGATAATTATTTACAGAGAAACTTCCATGAAAAATTCTACATTGTTTCTGTGAGCATGAACACAAGTGCTCAAGGTCGACCCTCACTTCTTCAATGCATAACTTTCCAATAACTTCTCTTTTTGAAAAACTTTTTAGGCATGAGAGGCAAGTAATTTTTTTTGATTATTTGTATGTTTCACCACAACTAAACAGAAACAAAAAAAGGAAAAACAAAATCTACTTAGTGATGGAAGCAAACAAGCATACACAAGAATATCAACCCCACGCTATTGCTCCCCGGCAACGGCGCCAGAAAAGAGCTTGATAATCCCCAAGTGCAGGGAATCATTGTAGCAATTTCCAAAGGTGGAAGTGATAAGTATGGAGTGTCGAACCCACAAGGAGCTAAAGGTAAGATTAATATTCTCTCAAGCCCTATCTGCCACTAATACGACTCTATGTACACCGAACATTGCTTCCAACTAGAGATGAGAAATAAAACTACGTTGTGGGTATGAAGTGGATAACTTTGTATGATATCGAAGAGCTAAAATATGAAAGTAGGTTCTGTTATCCTAAAGTTAGAATATATTACTAAGTATTATAAATAGCGAGTGTGGAATTATGGTGGATCAGTGTGCGGAATTGTCCTAGGCAATTGTTAACAAGACCGGTAATCACTATTGCAGTTTCATATGAGGGAGAGGCATAAGCTAACATACTTTCTCTACTTGGATCATATGCACTTATGATTGTAACTCTAGCAAGCATCCGCAACTACTAAAGACCATTAAGGTAAAAACCAACCATAGCATTAAAGCATCAAGTCCTCTTTATTCCCATACGCAACAACCCCCTTACTCGGGTTTGTGTTTCAGTCGCTCACCAACCCACTATAAGCGAATCATGAACGTATTGCAACACCCTACAGCGGAAATCCCTGCACGCTTGCGCGACACAGAGGGCACCATAGGACAGCACCAAAGTAAAACATACAACTCATACCAATCTAGATCATCAATCAACCCAAATACAAAGGATATCTACTCAAAACATCATAAGATGGAAACACATCATTGGATCATAATATGTGGCATAAAGCAGCATGTTCAAGTAGGGATTACAGCAGGGTGCGGGAGAGTGGACAGCGTAAAAGAGATAAGGATGGTGATGTTGATGAAGACGATCACCGCGGCAATGATTCCCCTCTCGATGGCACTCTGGTGCCACCAAGAGAGAGGAGGAGAGGTTCTCCCCCTTGTGCTTCCTCCTCCATGGCCTCCCCCTAGATGGGGAGAGGTTCTCCCTCTGGTCCTTGGCCTTCATGGTGATGATGGCCCCTCCGAGATCCTCCTCCATGCCCTCTGATGATGATGGACCCCTCCGGCAGGGTGCCAGAGAGGGCCTAGATTGGTTTTCAGTGGCTACGGAGGCTTCTGGCGGCGGAACTCCCGATCTAGGTTAATTTTCCGAGGTTTATGTATTTATAGGAATTTTTGGCATCGATATCATGTCAAGGAGGTGCCCGAG
>NC_041380.1:388909492-388921225 GCF_002162155.2 Triticum dicoccoides
ATGGATGCCCCGGGACTCTCCTGGCCCAACTCTTTTACTCTGGGGTCTTCTTTTGGTCCATAAAAAATTGTCAACAATTGGCACGTCAATTGGACTCCGTTTAATAGGTTAGTCCCAAAAATCATATAAAATAGCATATAAATGCATATAAAACATCCAGGTTGATAATATAATAGCATGAATACTTCATAAATTATAGATACATTGGAGACGTATCAGGCCCAATAGCGTTATCTGGGCCATCTAGTATGATTCCAGCCCATTGTAACTTCCGGCCCATGTATGGCACATGAGTCTTTCTCCCCATATGAGTCCCTTTGTAAATCTTGGCCCATGAACGACCCATGGTGAAACTGGCCCGTAATGAATAGTGTATCACTTTATACCCATTAACGGCCCATTAGTCCGTCGACCGTTTCCAACCCGTGTTAACTTTCGGCCTTTTAAGGGCCCATTTATTCTTGGGCTCATTTCCAGAATTCGATTACTTATGGTCCTTTACTAGCCTGTTCATCTTGTGGGCCAAATTCAGCCCGTGGTTACAGTCGGCCTGCTTGTGGCCCGTGAACACGTTGGGTTGTTTTCGTAGCGTCATCAATTACGGCCTATTAACAGCCCATTATGGTCGGGCCATAAAACAGACATTTTCCTCTCTAGGCCGTTTACGGCCCATTTTGCAGTCCATCATTGGTCCATGAATAGTATGACCCATGTTTGGCGAAACTATTATATGGCCCGTAGAATGCCCATAGATGAGACGGCCCATAGAAGGCCCATGGATCCTACGGCTCGTAAAAGGCCCATGGACCCTACAGTCCATAGAAGGCCCATGGATCCTATGGCCCATGGAAGGCCCATGGATCATACAAACCGTGGAGGGCCATGTTCACTACAATAGGTAGCAGGACCATGGTCACAATAGTCCGTGTGTTGCCATGGTTATTGTGGCCTAGTTTATTGTGGCCACTAGAAAAACGCGGAAAAAGAACTACAGTGACTACAAGCAAACAACTAAACAAGACAATAAGGAAATAAATAAGCGAGGAACTAACGCTAGGCTATTACGACTATTACACATATTACATCCACTGGGCATCAAAGTTCGCCACCAGTGCAAATATAGGGAACAAAGCAGCATATTACATACACTGGCCGTCAAAATTGGCCACCAGTGCAAATAAACGCGGCAGCAAAACAAGTCCATAACTGAAACAACTTCAGAAGAGCTCAAGAAACGTTATCCTGGGTATCCACCATGCTGGCAATAAGCTTAGCAATCTTATTAGCTTTGTCCTATTTGGCGCTAAAATCCTCCAACGCTTGTTGTTGCACCATAAAGTGTGCATCTGAATGCTCCAGGGACTTCCGCAGTCCTTCTGCTTCTTGTCGCAGCACAGCTGATCGATGTCTTTCAGCTTGTAGTTGAGACTCAAGAAACCGAACTGATTTAGACAGTGAGTTTGAATAGCTTGTGCAAGTGGTAGTGGCCAGTAACTCGAACACAAAACCAAGACAGGACTTTGGGGTTGTCTCACTGTCTTCAAGATAGTTTCCTTAGTTGTTTTATTAGCTTTGTTGGAGACCAACAATGATGTCTCACTATCCTGAACCTTATATTCATTACTTCCTTTACCATTGCTTATTAAGGCACTCTTCCCCAATATTCTATCAGCATTCTAAAAGAAGAAACAAGCAGACACATAACAGGTTTAGCATGTACTAGTATATGAAACTCATTTCGGTGAACCAGTTCATTAGTAAGGTGGACAGGATTAAACTACCAAGTCTTCTATTGCCAAGTAGTACATAATAAAAGCATGAAACAAACATATATGTATGTCCTATGGCCACTGCATTGTCTTGCCAAATCAAAATAGAGACACAGTTCAAATCATATCAGTTCAAGACAAATCAACACTGAAAGAATACAAAGCGTGGGAAACTACACGACACAACAAGATTTTAGATGGGTACCATGGGTCTACATGTACAACAACACTATTGGCTTTGTTGTGATGCTAGTAATGTGCATGATATGAGAAGTCAACTGTATACACAATTGAAATTGAAATCAATAGAGCTATTGATAAGAGCAAACCTGTTAAAGAAACATGCGTGAACATACCTGCTATGCCATTGGAGTTTTGATTGGATCCTTCAATTTAAAAATAAGTTTGTATGAGTAAATACAGTGATACAATAGCAAAGCAGTATGCACGATAGCAATAGAATCTTAAATGAGAACAGTTGTTCTTCATGTTTAAGCATTTGTTCTACATGAACAGAGTACAGTAAGACACAAGAATATAGTACTTAAAATAGAAAATGAGCTCATAAACCTTACCACATTCTTGGTTCAGGACTAGTACAGAACAAGGCGTTCCCAGTCATCATCCAGTAAATGTGTCTCAGGAGAACGTAAGGAAATTTGATGAGTTTCTTTGCCAGTTAAGTACATTTTCTTCAGGTAGTTCCGATACTGCCACCAAGCATTCTTGAAGATAGCAAAGGTATTAGCATAGGTTACCTTATCCTAAGTTTCCAAATCGATCCTTCTCTATAGAGAAAAATGGGAAAATTTGTTGTATTATAACCATCACGGAGGTAGAATGTATGGGACAAACCAAAGTAATTGTCATGAATAACATTACTTACACATAACTCCTGGACAAACACCTACAACTGGCATTTTCCTTCATCTTGAGTATAATTTTTCCATGATGGGAAGATACACACATAGGATTTAACAACATCAAATGCGTTAGATGCTAAACTATGACTGGCTAGTTGTGCATCCTCCACAGGGATAGGTGTACTGACTAGTGGAGTTGGGGTTCGTCATGGTAGTATTGGCGCTTTGGGCACTGGAGCTGCCTTACTAATTGCTCTTGTTTGGGAGCTCTGTGGTGGAGATGGTGCTATGTCAACAGGAACTGGGTTACTATCTGCTAGGGTTGGGGTTAGATTGGGTGAAGATGGTTCTCTGTCCATCGCAATAGGGGTACAATCTGCGAGGGTCTTGGTTATGTGTGGTAGGGCTGGTTCTCGTGCATGTACAACCGGGTGCTATCTCCACCAAGAGGTAGCACTGTTTTATTTGAAGACCGTGTTTTTACTCCGCTAGATACTGGCATCACCCGCTCCAATTCAAATGGCTGATAAACAGGAAACATAGTTGAATGTTCAGACATTGTATGAGAGACAGATGCAATATATAGTGTGGAAAAAATAGGGCATGAAATAGTTGACATGTATATTGTTTAACTAAAACGGATAGTGTGACATAATTTCACATATATGATGTTTATCTAAACTGGATAGCATAGCATAACATAATTCAAAGATATGATGAATAACTAAACATGATCACATGACATAATTCACATACATGTTATCTAAGTAATCAGGATCGCATGATTTAATTCACATATGTGATTTATATGCTAAGCAGAGGGCATTTGCATATATGATGTCCGAACTAAGAACATGGTGTTGAATATTGTGTATATGATGTCTAAACTATGCAATGCAAGACACCATATGCATGATATGAGCAGTATAACCGTGCCAAGTTAGAGCATACACCTCGGTGGGGGAATAGGATTGGTCATCTGTCTCTGAATCCATCTGTGAGGAGCTATCTGAAGGAAATATGCCCTAGAGGCAATAATAAAGTTATTATTTATTTCCTTATTTCATGATAAATGTTTATTATTCAAGCTAGAATTGTATTAACCGGAAACATAATACATGTGTGAATACATAGACAAACCGAGTGTCACTAGTATGCCTCTACTTGACTAGCTCGTTAATCAAAGATGGTTATGTTTCCTAACCATAGACAAAGAGTTGTTATTTGATTAACGGGATCACATCATTAGGAGAATGATGTGATTGACTTGACCCATTCCGTTAGCTTAGCACTCGATCGTTTAGTATGTTGCTATTGCTTTCTTCATGACTTATACATGTTCCTATGACTATGAGATTATGCAACTCCCGTTTACCGGAGGAACACTTTGTGTGCTACCAAACGTCACAACGTAACTGGGTGATTATAAAGGTGCTCTACAGGTGTCTCCAAAGGTACATGTTGGGTTGGCGTATTTCGAGATTAGGATTTGTCACTCTGATTGTCGGAGAGGTATCTCTGGGCCCTCTCGGTAATGCACATCACATAAGCCTTGCAAGCATTGCAACTAATGAGTTAGTTGTGAGATGATGTATTACAGAACGAGTAAAGAGACTTGCCGGTAACGAGATTGAAGTAGGTATTGAGATACCGACGATCGAATCTCGGGCAAGTAACATACCGATGACAAAGGGAACAACGTATGTTGTTATGCGGTCTGACCGATAAAGATCTTCGTAGGATATGTAGGAACCAATATGAGCATCCAGGTTCCGCTATTGGTTATTGACCGGAGACGTGTCTCGGTCATGTCTACATTATTCTCGAACCGTAGGGTCCACACGCTTAACATTACGATGACAGTTTCATTATGAGTTTATGTATTTTGATGTACCGAAGGTTGTTCGGAGTCCCAGATGTGATCATGGACATGACGAGGAGTCTCAAAATGGTCGAGACATAAAGATCGATATATTGGAAGGCTATATTTGGATATCGGAATCGTTCCGGGTGAAATCGGGATTTTACCGGAGTACCGGGGGGTTACCGGAACCCCCCCGGGGGTTATTGGGCCTACATGGGCCCTAAGGGAGAAGAGGAAAGGAGGCAAGAGGTGGCCGCACGCCCCTCCCCTCCCTAGTCCGAATAGGACAAGGAGAGGGGGGCGACGCCCCCCTTTCCTTTCCCTCTTCCTCCTCTTTCCCACTTCTCCTTCTCCAACTAGGAAAGAAGGGAGTCCTACTCCCGGTGGGAGTAGGACTCCCCCTTGGCGCGCCCTCCTTGGCCGGCCGCCCCCTCCCCTTGGCTCCTTTATATACGGGGGCAGGGGGGCACCCTAGAACACACAAGTTGATCTTCGTGATCGTTCCTTAGCCGTGTGCGGTGCCCCCCTCCACCATATTCTACCTCGGTCATATTGTAGCGGTGCTTAGGCGAAGCCCTGCGATGGTTGAACATCAAGATCATCACCACGCCGTCGTGCTGATAGAACTCCTTCCCGAAGCTTTGCTGGATCGGAGCCCGGGGAGCGTCATCGAGCTGAACATGTGCCAAGAACTCGGAGGTGCCGGAGTAACGGTGCTTGGATCGGTTGGACCAGGAAGACGTACGACTACTTCCTCTATGTTGCGTCAACGCTTCCACTTCGGTCTACGAGGGTACGTAGACAACACTCTCCCCTCTCATTGCTATGCATCACCATGATCTTGCGTGTGCGTAGGAATTTTTTTGAAATTACTACGTTCCCCAACAGTGCTATCAGAGCCAGGTTTTATGGTTTGATGTTATATGCACGAGTAGAACACAAGTGAGTTGTGGGCGATATAAGTCATACTGCTTACCAGCATGTCATACTTTGGTTCGGCGGTATTGTTGGATGAAGCGGCCCGGACCGACATTACGCGTACGCTTACGCGAGACTGGTTCTACCGCCGTGCTTTGCACACAGGTGGCTGGCGGGTGTCAGTTTCTCCAACTTTAGTTGAACCGAGTGTGGCTACGCCCGGTCCTTGCGAAGGTTAAAACATCACCAACTTGACAAACTATCGTTGTGGTTTTGATGCGTAGGTAAGATTGGTTCTTGCTTAAGCCCGTAGCAACCACATAAAACTTGCAACAAACAAATTAGAGGACGTCTAACTTTTTTTTGCAGGGCATGTTGTGATGTGATATGGTCAAGGCATGATGCTAAATTTTATTGTATGAGATGATCATGTTTTGTAACCAAGTTATCGGCAACTGGCAGGAGCCATATGGTTGTCGCTTTATTGTATGCAATGCAATCACCCTGTAATGCTTTACTTTATCACTAAGCGGTAGCGATAGTCGTAGAAGCATAAGATTGGCGAGACGACAACGATGCTACGATGGAGATCAAGGTGTCGCGCCGGTGACGATGGTGATCATGACGGTGCTTCGGAGATGGAGATCACAAGCACAAGATGATGATGGCCATATCATATCACTTATATTGATTGCATGTGATGTTTATCTTTTATGCATCTTATCTTGCTTTGATTAACGGTAGCATTATAAGATGATCTCTCACTAAATTTCAAGATAAAAAGTGTTCTCCCTGAGTATGCACCGTTGCCAAAGTTCGTCGTGCCCAGACACCACGTGATGATCGGGTGTGATAAGCTCTACGTCCATCTACAACGGGTGCAAGCCAGTTTTGCACACGCAGAATACTCAGGTTAAACTTGACGAGCCTAGCATATGCAGATATGGCCTCGGAACACTGAGACCGAAAGGTCGAGCGTGAATCATATAGTAGATATGATCAACATAGCGATGTTCACCATTGAAAACTACTCCATTTCACGTGATGATCGGTTATGGTTTAGTTGATTTGGATCATGTGATCACTTAGATGATTAGAGGGATGTCTATCTAAGTGGGAGTTCTTAAGTAATATGATTAATTGAACTTAAATTTATCATGAACTTAGTCCTGGTAGTATTTTGCAAATCATGTTGTAGATCAATAGCTCGCATTGTTGCTTCCCTGTGTTTATTTTGATATGTTCCTAGAGAAAATTGTGTTGAAAGATGTTAGTAGCAATGATGCGGATTGGATCCATGATCTGAGGTTTATCCTCATTGCTGCACAGAAGAATTATGTCCTTGATGCACCGCTAGGTGACAGACCTATTGCAGGAGTAGATGCAGACGTTATGAATGTTTGGCTAGCTCAATATGATGACTACTTAATAGTTTAGTGCACCATGCTTAACGGCTTAGAATCGGGACTTCAAAAGACGTTTTAAACGTCATGGACCATATGAGATGTTCCAGGAGTTGAAGTTAATATTTCAAGCAAATACCCGAGTTGAGAGATATGAAGTCTCCAACAAGTTCTATAGCCAAAAGATGGAGGAGAATCGCTCAACTAGTGAGCATGTGCTTAGATTGTCTGGGTACTACAATCGCTTGAATCAAGTGGGTGTTAATATTCCAGATAAGATAGTGATTGACAGAATTCTCTAGTCACCATCACCAAGTTAGTAGAACTTCGTGATGAACTATAGTATGCAAGGGATGACGAAAACGACTCCCGAGCTTTTCATGATGATGAAATCGATGAAGGTAGAAATCAAGAAAGAGCATCAAGTGTTGATGGTTGAAAAGATCACTAGTTTCAAGAAAAGGGCAAAGGGAAGAAGGGGAACTTCAAGAAGAACGGCAAGCAAGTTGCTGCTCAAGTGAAGAAGCCCAAGTCTGGTCCTAAGCCTGAGACTAAGTGCTTCTACTGCAAAGGGACTGGTCACTGGAAGCGGAACTGCCCCAAGTATTTGGTGGATAAGAAGGATGGCAAAGTGAACATAAGTATATTTGATATACATGTTATTGATGTGTACTTTACTAGTGTTTATAGCAACCCCTCAGTATTTGATACTAGTTCAGTTGCTAAGAGTAGTAACTCGAAATGGGAGTTGCAGAATGAACAGAAACTAGTTAAGGGTGAAGTGACGATGTGTGTTGGAAGTAGTTCCAAGATTGATATGATCATCATAGCACACTCCCTATACTTTCGGGATTAGTGTTGAACCTAAATAAGTGTTATTTGGTGTTTGCGTTGAGCATGAATATGATTTGATCATGTTTATTGCAATAGGGTTATTCATTTAAGTTAGAGAATAATTGTTGTTCTGTTTACATGAATAAAACCTTATATGGTTACACACCCAATGAAAATGGTTCATTGGATCTCGATCGTAGTGATACACATATTCATAATATTGAAGACAAAAGATGCAAAGTTAATAATGATAGTGCAACTTATTTGTGGCACTGCCGTTTAGGTCATATTGGTGTAAAGCGCATGAAGAAACTCCATGCTGATGGGATTTTGGAATCACTTGATTATGAATCACTTGATGCTTGGGAACCATGCCTTTTGGGCAAGATGACTAAGACTCCGTTCTCCGGAACAATGGAGCGAGCAACTGACTTATTGGAAATAATACATACTGATGTATGTGATCCGATGAGTGTTGAGGCTCACGGCGGGTATCGTTATTTTCTGACCTTCACAGATGATTTGAGCAGATATGGGTATATCTACTTGATGAAACACAAGTCTGAAACATTTGAAAAGTTCAAAGAATTTCAGAGTGAAGTGGAGAATCATTGTAACAAAAATAAAAAGTTTCTACGATATGATCACAGAAGTAAAATATTTGAGTTACGAGTTTGGCCTTCAGTTAAAAACAATGTGAAATAGTTTCACTACTCATGCCACCTGGAACACCACAGCATAATGGTGTGTCCGAACGTCATAACCGTACTTTATTAGATATGGTGCGAACTATGATGTCTCTTACCAATCTACCACTATCGTTTTGGGATTATGCATTAGAGACAGCTGCATTCACGTTAAATAGGGCACCATCTAAATCCGTTGAGATGACACCGTATGAACTATGGTTTGACAAGAAACCTAAGCTGTCGTTTCTTAAAGTTTGAGGTTGCAATGCTTATGTGAAAAAGTTTCAACCTGATAAGCTCAAACCCAAATCAAAGAAGTGCATCTTCATAGGATACCCAAAAGAAAAATGTTGGGTACACCTTCTATCACAGATCCGAAGGCAAGATGTTCATTGCTGAGAATGGATCCTTTCTAGAGAAGGAGTTTCTCTCGAAAGAAGTGAGTGGGAGGAAAGTAGAACTTGATAAGGTAATTGTACCTTCTCCCTTATTGGAAAGTAGTTCATCACAGAAATCTGTTCCTGTGACTACTGCACCAATTAGTGAGGAAGCTAATGATAATGATCATGTAACTTCAGATCAAGTTACTACCGAATCTCGTAGGTTAACCAGAGTGAGATCCGCACCAGAGTGGTACGGTAATCCCGTTCTGGAAGTCATGTTACTAGACCATGACGAACTTGCGAACTATGAGGAAGCGATGATGAGCCCAGATTCCGCGAAATGGTTTGAGGCCATGAAATCTGAGATATGATCCATGTATGAGAACAAAGTATGGACTTTGATGGATTTGCCCGATGATCGGCAAGCCATAGAAAATAAATGGATCTTCAAGAGGAAGACGGACGCTGATAGTAGTGTTACTATCCACAAAGCTAGACTTGTCGAAAAATGTTTTTGACAAAGTTCAAGGTGTTGACTACGATGAAATTTTCTCACTCGTAGCGATGCTTAAGTCTGTCCAAATCATGTTAGCAATTGCCGCAGTTTTATGAAATCTGGCAAATGGATAAACAAAACTACATTCCTTAATGGATTTAAAGAAGAATTATATATGATACAACCAGAAGGTTTTGTCAATCCTAAAGGTTCTAACAAAATATTCAAGCTCCAGCGATCCATCTATGGACTGGTGCAAGCATCTCGGAGTTGGAATATACGCTTTGATAAGTTGATCAAAGCATATAGTTTTATACAGACTTGCGGTGAAGCCTGTATTTACAAGAAAGTGAGTGGGAGCACTACAGCATTTCTGATAAGTATATGTGTATGACATATTGTTGATCGGAAATAATGTAGAATTATTCTGCAATGCATAAAGGAGTGTTTGAAAGGATTTTTTCAAAGAAAACCTCGGTGAAGCTGCTTACATATTGAGCATCAAGATCTATAGAGATAGATCAAGACACTTGATAAGTTTTTTCAATGAGTACATACCTTGACAAGATTTTGAAGTAGTTCAAAATGGAACAGTCAAAGAAAGAATTCTTGCCTGTGTTACAAGGTGTGAAGTTGAGTAAGACTCAAAGCCCGACCACGGAAGAAAATAGAATGAGAATGAAAGTCATTCCCTATGCCTTGGCCATAGGTTCTATAAAGTATGCCATGCTGTGTACCAGACCTATTGTATACCCTACACTAATTTTGGCAAGGGAGTACAATAGTGATCTAGGAGTAGATCACTGGACATCGGTCAAAATTATCCTTAGTGGAATAAGGATATGTTTCTCGATTATGGAAGTGACAAAAGGTTCGTCGTAAAAGGGTTACGTCGATACAAGTTTGGGCACTGATCCGGATGACTCTTAGTCTTCATCTGGATACATATTGAAAGTGGGAGCAATTAGCTATGTAGCTCCGTGCAGAGCATTGTAGACATAGAAAATTGCAAAATACTTACAGATCTGAATATGGTAGACCTGTTGACTAAACTTCTCTCATAGGCAAAACATGATCACACCTTAGTACTCTTTGGGTGTTAATCACATAGCAATGTGAACTAGATTACTGACTCTAGTAAACCCTTTGGGTGTTGGTCACATATCGATGTGAACTATGGGTGTTAACCACATAAAGATGTGAACTATTGATGTTAGATCACATGGCGATGTGAACTAGATTATTGACTCTAGTGCAAGTGGGAGACTGAAGGAAATATGCCCTAGAGGCAATAATAAAGTTATTATTTATTTCCTTATTTCATGATAAATGTTTATTATTCATGCTAGAATTGTATTAACCGGAAACATAATACATGTGTGAATACATAGACAAACAGAGTGTCACTAGTATGCCTCTACTTGACTAGCTCGTTAATCAAAGATGGTTATGTTTCCTAACCATAGACAAAGAGTTATTATTTGATTAACGGGATCACATCATTAGGAGAATGATGTGATTGACTTGACCCATTCCGTTAGCTTAGCACCCGATCGTTTAGTATGTTGCTATTGCTTTCTTCATGACTTATACATGTTCCTATGACTATGAGATTATGCAACTCCCGTTTATCGGAGGAACACTTTGTGTGCTACCAAACATCACAATGTAACTGGGTGATTATAAAGGTGCTCTACAGGTGTCTCCAAAGGTACATGTTGGGTTGGCGTACTTCGAGATTAGGATTTGTCACTCCGATTGTCGGAGAGGTATCTCTGGGCCCTCTCGGTAATGCACATCACATAAGCCTTGCAAGCATTGCAACTAATGAGTTAGTTGTGAGATGATGTATTACGGAACGAGTAAAGAGACTTGGCGGTAACGAGATTGAACTAGGTATTGAGATACCGACGATCGAATCTCGGGCAAGTAACATACCGATGACTAAGGGAACAACGTATGTTGTTATGCGGTCTGACCGATAAAGATCTTCATAGAATATGTAGGAACCAATATGAGCATCCAGGTTCCTCTATTAGTTATTGACCGGAGACGTGTCTCGATCATGTCTACATTATTCTCGAACCGTAGGGTCCGCACGCTTAACGTTACGATGATAGTTTCATTATGAGTTTATGTATTTTGATGTACCGAAGGTTGTTCGGAGTCCCGGATGTGATCATGGACATGACGAGGAGTCTCGAAATGGTCGAGACATAAAGATCGATATATTGGAAGCCTATATTTGGATATCGGAATCGTTCCGGGTGAAATCGGGATTTTACCGGAGTACCGGGGGGTTACCGAAACCCCCCGGGGGTTATTGGGCCTACATGGGCCCTAAGGGAGAAGAGGAAAGGAGGCAAGAGGTGGGCGCGCGCCCCTCCCCTCCCTAGTCCGAATAGGACAAGGAGAGGGGGTGGCGCCCCCCCTTTCCTTTCCCTCTTCCTCCTCTTTCCCACTTCTCCTTCTCCAACTAGGAAAGAAGGGAGTCCTACTCCCAGTGGGAGTAGG
>NC_041380.1:388921237-388933818 GCF_002162155.2 Triticum dicoccoides
CCTAAGGGAGAAGAGGAAAGGAGGCAAGAGGTGGCCGCGCGCCCCTCCTCTCCCTAGTCCGAATAGGACAAGGAGAGGGGGCGGCGCCCCCCTTTCCTTTCCCTCTTCCTCCTCTTTCCCACTTCTCCTTCTCCAACTAGGAAAGAGGGGAGTCCTACTCCCGGTGGGAGTAGGACTCCCCCTTGGCGCGCCCTCCTTGGTCGGCCGCCCCCTCCCCTTGGCTCCTTTATATACGGGGGCAGGGGGCACCCTAGAACACACAAGTTGATCTTCGTGATCGTTCCTTAGCCGTGTGCGGTGCCCCCCTCCACCATATTCCACCTCGGTCATATTGTAGCGGTGCTTAGGCGAAGCCCTGCGATGGTTGAACATCAAGATCATCACCATGCCGTCGTGCTGACAGAACTCCTTCCCGAAGCTTTGTTGGATCGGAGCCCGGGGAGCGTCATCGAGCTGAACGTGTGCCAAGAACTCGGAGGTGCCGGAGTAACGGTGCTTGGATCGGTTGGACCGGGAAGACGTACGACTACTTCCTCTATGTCGCATCAACGCTTCTGCTTCGGTCTACGAGGGTACGTAGACAACACTATCCCCTCTCGTTGCTATGCATCACCATGATCTTGCCTGTGCGTAGGATTATTTTTTGAAATTACTACGTTCCCCAACACTATCGGGACCCAACAAGAGATCTGCTTTGCCAGGTAGCACTTTCTGCTATGAAGGCCTTGTTTTCACTCTAGATTTTTCCATGTCCCACCCAAATGGCTGATTGAAAAGAAGAGTAGTTTAATGTACAAACATTGTCGACAAATGGAAATGTAATGAAGAAAAGATGGGCAAGATATCATTCAAATATATGATGCCTGGTTAAACAGGATGGCATTGCACATTTCACATATATTATGGTTGGCTAAAAGACATGAGACTGCATAATTCCCATATATGATATAGAAACTAAACAGGTGGCATTACGGAACATGTCTAAACTAAGCAGATGACATATATGATGTCAAAAGTAGGCACTGCAAGGCAACATATGCATGATATGACTACATCATCATGCCAAGTTAGAGAAAACACCTTGGGGGTAAATAGGAGTGGCCAGCTGCGTATGAATCCGCCTCGGAATAGATATCTTCCTCTAGATTACAATTTGGAGAGGGGGCGGAGGGGTTTGCCATTGAACCCACCATGGAGCGATGTCCGCATGACATTGTATTTCCGCGCAAAACTCTTCTCTTTTTCTATACATGTTCAACATGAATGTGTACAATATCTGACATGCATACGAAAAAAATATGGTGAGATTATGTAAGGAGAGCATGCAGAAATCTAGAGTGATGGTAACAACCAGTGGATGGATCCAAAAATAATGATAGCAGGCTAATGATTGCTTTAATTTAATAAAAAGATAGATGATGATTACTTTACTATTTGTTTCCCACCCAAGATGAACAACATAAGCATACCCTAGGCGAACCAGATATTAGATAGAGATACTTCATTGCTGCCTCGATATATGCCCCACAACTAATTTAGAACTCAAGTTTGAACATCAATTTGGACCTGACTTGGACTCTAAGAGGTGAACATGACGATACAATAGCAGGTAATTTTAAGCAATGCATAACATAAGCAGAAACAAAAGAGTGCGACCTCTCTTGTGGACTCGTGTACTCCTCAGGTTCATCTGCTAAGTCGATGATGGTGATGCCGCTGCGGTGGGTGCCGGTGGCAGGGAAGGAGATTTGAGGTGGCGAAAGACGGTCAGGAGTCGTGATGTCTGGTTTGGTGGATGCTTCTGTCGATGGAGCAGCTCAGGTGAGGTGGACGACATCGCGGCAGGAGCAGGACAAACCACACAAAGTTTTCTTTGACACCTACTTGTAACTGAAGTAATTCTGTAAGGGCTCATTTGGCTTGCATGATTCTAAAAGTGCAGGGATAGGAAAAAACACCGGAATAGGATAGGAATGCACATGGTAAACAACTCATTTGTAAATACGAGATTTCTATCAACTTGGGTGTTTGGTTCACAAGAATTGGAAGAGCATAGGAATGCAAAGAAACATGGCCAAAATAAAGTGAAACCATATGAAAGCGTGTACAGTTAGAATGTTATTCTTCCACTAATGCACTTGGTCTTGTTTTCATGCATAGGATTTTGAAAAGTAGGTCCAGGTGGATGTTTTGCCCCATTCCTTTCAACAAAATGCATGAATAATTGAATAGTAGAGTGCCATAGAAAAATTTCCTATTGCTACATTTTTCTGTTGAACCAAAATAGCCCTAATGGATCGACATGAATGTAGAGTAATAAGTGATGCGACAAGTGTACAACCTCTTTGCCGTAGCCGTTTCGACCTCAACATCATTGGGTTGGTCGCTGAAGAAGTTGAGGCAGACGTGGCTAGGAGTGGGCGTTTGGTTCCCCCGAACTGAACGGTTTGGTGTTTCAGTTTTCTCGATTCCTAGAAAACACCAACCGATCGGTCTCTAGCAATAAACGAAACCGAGCCTTCGATGCACTGATCGATCGGTTCGGTATTCGGTTTTACACCGAATAAACTGAATAGCTGGGGCCTGGCCTCCTCGGCACTACCACGCTAGGCCGGTAATAAGAATAGAAAAAGATGACAGGAGATGAGCGAGACCACATGCAGTAGCAAACAACACCTATTAAAAAATGAAAGTAGACGGGCATCCAGTACACGTGGATGAGAATTAGGGAGGGAATCAGGGGACCAGCCGGCCAGCCTACGGCACTGTTTGCCACTCACCACATCAAGGCGCCATCAATTCATTGATTTTCGTTTCGTTGGCTGGCAGCACAGAGTCAAAGCGTACAGACGGAAACTACTTTATGGAGGACGCGTGATTAGCTAGCAAAACTGTTCGAGTTAGCAGTGGGCTTCGGCGCTTCGGTCAATTTGGTGCAGCGAGCGCGCAGACCGAAATCACCGAATTAAATTCAGTTTCTCATAATCATTAACCGGGACTAGTACCAAATAGATCGGTTTCGATCAATTCGGCTTCGGTTCAGGTTAATTCGGTTCGGTCGTTCGGTTTTCAGGTTATATGCCCACCCCTAGAGGTGGATGTCGAAGGTGTGGAGGAAGATCTAAGGAATCTGTAGACGGTGTCCAGGGCACTGCTTTGTTGTGATGGATAGTTCCGTCGTTGGAGCAGCTTCGGTGAGCCGTAAGACGTCGAGGCTGAAGCAGCACAAGACAAACATCCTTAATCTCAAGTGGGATTCTTATAGCATCTCCAATAGATGATGTAAAATACATTACCAAAAATTGATAGATGTAAAATTTACATCACCAAAAACCACCGGACTACAATAGATGAGGTAAAAACTGTTGACTCTGAACTTAACTGTCAAAACTGAAATTTACTGTGGAATTTGAATGTTACTGTCGAAACTGAACGCAATGGTAGCAGAGAGGCACTTCACATGTAGTTTAGGGAGGGCCCGTGGTTCATCTTCAACCTGGACCCCCCTATGCCGCCGGCCACCACCGGCCGAATCGCCGGCCCCCACCGCCTGCAGCGCCGCCTCGCCGCCCAGAAACCACTCCCCACCGTCGGTCTGCCGCTGCCCCGGCCAGCTCTCTAGCCCCCCCGTGCCGAGCTTTTTCTCCAATGATTCCCACGCCACTGCCCCACCATCGTGTCCGCCCACCGCCCCACCCTGAATCCTAAGATAGATAGTGGGGTACCTCTCCAGCGAGCCCTCTCCCCACTGCGGGTGGTTCTTCCTTAACTCCGGCAAGCCCCCCTCCTGAAAATCCACTAACCCAAAAGTCGATTCAGTCGACTGAAGTGTAGCTAAATCAGAGCAGACCAGTAGCACGAGCGAGGGGGAGAGCAGCAGCAGCAGCGCGAGCAAGCGAGCGAGAGCCGGAGCAGCAACAACAGATCCGGCTGGTATGGACGCGGCCGCCGAAGGGGTCTTGCACCGGGGGAGAGCCGCCGTGGAGATGTTGCCCGCGGTGCCGGCTTCGAGGTAGCCGCGCCATGGGGGTGTGGAATGGAGCACCGTCGGTGTTGGGAGGTCGAGTTAAGAAGAAGGTGCGATGCGATGAGTGTACAACCACTTTGGTGGCGCCGAGTAGGCCTCGGCTTCGTCCGAGGAGTCGGTGAGGATGTTGCGGTTCTAGTGGAACAGGTTAAGGCGGCGCTGTGGGCATGGAGCAGCCGCAATAGACGAGGTGATCGTCGGAGCAGCTCCTTGGAGGTGGAGGACGGGGCGACTAAACCGGCAAGACGACAGATCCTCATCCGGGGAGGTGGATGAGGGACATCGAGCTATTGCGGTAGACGACATCGTCGGGGAAGAGGCTCCGACTGGGCAGCAGTAAGATGGCGGACGGAGGGGGGTGGGGTTTCACGGCTGGAGCAGAGAGGTTATGGCGGCCTGGAATTTCAAGTGGCGAAAAGGAGGCGATGGGAGGGGGACCATGACTTAGGGACTGATACGTCTCCAACATATCTATAATTTTTGATTGCTCCATGCTATTATATTATCTGTTTTGGATGTTAATGGGCTTTACTTTACACTTTTATATCATTTTTGGGACTAACCTATTAACCGGAGGCCCAGCCCAAATTGCTGTTTTTTTTTGCCTATTTCAGTGTTTCACAGAAAAGTAATATCAAACGAAGTCCAAACGGAATGAAACCTTCAGGAACGTGATTTTCTCAACAAATGTGATCCAGGAGACTTGGAGTGGGTGTCAAGAAACAATCAAGGAGGCCACGAGGCAGGGGGGGCACCCTCCACCATTGTGGGCCCCTCGTTGCTCCACCGACCTACTTCTTCCTCCTATACAAGTCCACGTACCCTGCAAACATCCAGGAGCACCATGAAAACCTAATTCCATCACCGCAACCTTCTGTACCAAGAGATCCCATCTTGGGGCCTTTTCCGGAGCTCCACCGGAGGGGGCATTGATCATGGAGGGCCTCTACATCAACTCCATGGCCTCTTCGGTGATGTGTGAGTAGTTCACTTCAGACCTTCGGGTCCATAGCTAGTAGCTAGATGGCTTCTTCTCTCTCTTTGGATCTCAATACAAAGTTCTCCTCGATTCTCTTGGAGATCTATTTGATGTAATCTTATTTTGCGGTGTGTTTGTCGAGATCCGATGAATTGTGGGTTTATGATCCAGATTATCTATGAACAATATTTGATTCTTCTCTGAATTCTTTTATGTATGATTGGTTTATCTTTGCAAGTCTCTTCGAATTATCAGTTTGGTTTGGCCTACTAGATTGATCTTTCTTGCAATGGGAGAAGTACCCCCACCAATTTTAACTAGTGGCCCTTTCGGCTCAGGGTCAGAAGGGGGATTTCGCGTGTCAGGATTTGGCAGTTGGAGGGAGTTTTCGCGCGTGTTGTAATTTTGGGATAGCAAGGCGCGGGTGTGAAGGCGTGAGGTTTGGGAGCACGATATCGGAGGCCTCCTTTGGTTTAGAGGAATCTTGTAGGAATTTCATAGGATAGGATTTCTATAGGAAAAATTCCTTCAGAGCCCTTTGGTTTGTAGGAATGGAATCCTATTCCTATGGAGGAATTCTTCATATCCTTCACATTTCATAGGAAAATAAACATCAGCCTAGACTCAATGAAAAAAAATCCTATGATGTGAATCAAAGGGCATCTCCTTTCCTATTCCTACTCATAGGATTTGAGATACATGTCATCTCATTTCCTATGAATTTCCTATTCCTACGGTTTTCCTACCCTATGAACCAAAGGAGGCCAAAATATTCAGGATATAACAAGGCGCGGGTTAAATTTCAGGGACAAACTTAATGTGTAATATTGTACTTGCACGTACCAAATCAATTCGCACTTCCCACAACGAAAAAAACCGAAAAGAATAAATAACCTACTCATACCAACATTTTAGTGCATTCCAAATGTCTATACTACCACTGCAATTCGAACTAAATTTGAATTCGTTTCTCTATTCTAATAAGAATCTACAATCAAGATTGTTGCCAACTTCAACCATCATTCGTGTATTACCTTAACAACACACCACATGATTACTATAGAGATAGATATGAACTATGTGTACTATATGAACTCGAATTCAATTTTTTGAATACACTTGATGTTGAGTCCAAATAATAGTACATTTGATGTACTAACTAGATATTCATAATCTAAACCATGTTCCATACATACACCGTGTTTATCACACAAAGTATAGTGTCCCGCCCCCTACATTATGACAAGTATTTAGCCCTGAGCTGCAAAAGCCACACATTAGCCCAAATTATAGTCAATGTTCTACATTATGATATCTTTTTCAAGTATCCGTATCCACATTTTTTATAATGAATTATGATCTCTGTTCGTCTTTTACACCTTCACGATCCTCTTCTCTTTGTAGCTAGCTAGCGCTAACTTTCTATCGTGCATGCACACGCCCGCCCACCTATCACCCTCCCCCGACGTCCCCTCCATCATGCACGTTCGTTATTTCTCTTTAGGTCGTTCACCCATGGTGTGTGTAGGCCCCCCAACTCCTTTTCGGCACACACCTGTCGATATACCTCTCTAGCCAAGTGTGCCTACCACAAACAAATACTTCCCCTCTTCTCTTCTCATCGTCCATGCCCCCCTATGTCCAATACGGTTCCACGCAGGTGCACACTCCCGCCCCTCTTTTCATCGATCTCATACTCGCACACTCCTCCCCCTCGACATAGTAGGCCTCTCACACCACCTCCTAGCCGCACCCCTCTCCCCCTATCTGTCTCTCTGGACCTTATTTGCTTCTAACACATGCATGCATGTATATGTACCGATCTCCCTACATATAGCTAGGTCGACTATATTCTTTTTCCCCACGCACTGATAGACTTACCTCATTAGTTATGTCTCTTGCTTTCTCGGACACATGACGTTTGATCTTCCTATGTAGTTACGTATGCTTACCACAACCATATCGTCTCCCCTCATCATCCTTGCATACCTCCCGACCCGTCTCTCACACGCACGTGCATAGACAGACAGACATCCCCGGCCCTCTATTATTGATATTGCACTCGTACCCTTCATTTGTCTAACAGGCCTCTCCCACCATTTGTGAGATGCCACTCCACCACCAACCCTCCAACACTCTACCTTTGTCTTTCTCCCAACCTTATTCCTCTGCTACACATATGCATGGATGCCGATCTATCTCCCTCAATACATAGCTAGGTCTCTCCCCTTCTCCACACATATACTAGTCGATCTACCTCTCTATAGTTAGGTCTCGGCCCCGCCCCCCCACACCGATAGTCAAACGTTGTAGGTAGGTATCCATGCCACAGAGAAAAACTGCACCTCTGCCCTCTCAAATTCCAGTAGGCCAACCGCCATGTATATTTGACGTGGGCAAACACAAATTCGATGGCACTCTTTATCGATAACGCAGCCACACACTTCATCCCTGTTTTCGATTCTATCAATATCTCATGCCGATGATCCCTCCACTCTCTTCTTGTGGATCGCTCCCTCTATATATGATATATCCATGACTCTGTTTCACACACATTGCATGTGTTACATTTTTTTGTTTGAGATATCATCGACACATTGCCTCTATATCGCACAAACCATCTCTCTCACACCCACCCACGTACGTACCTGCACCTAAAGAAGAGGTGCACGCAGGACGCACCTACTCACGTCTCGTTCCTGGCCACACCCGCGCGGGTACACGGTGGAGTTCGTTTCTGTACGAAAAGGCAGCCCATGTGATAATTTGATGCGTGTAGTGATTGTTTACTCGAAGGAGGGTCGTGTACCACGCGTAGATGGAACAAAGTTCGACTTGACGTGTTACTATTAAATAAAGTTATATATTCCTCAATGGCATGTATAGAATATAAAACGATTGTCGTGGGGAAAATGGAAAAATCCGCTCCGCTATATACAATGGAGCCTGCCTGCCGGGGTTTGTCTCTCGTCACACCATCTCACACAAGGCGGCGGTGGCCTCTCTCTCTCACCGTTTGTTAGTGGCTGGTACTTCTCCAACGTATCTATAATTTTTTATTGCTCCATGCTATATTACCTTGTGTTTTGGACATTATTGGGCTTTATTATCCACTTTTATATTATTTTTGGGACTAACCTACTAACCGGAGGCCCAACCCAGAATTGCTGTTTTTTTGCCTATTTTAGGGTTTCGAAGAAAAGGAATATCAAACGGAGTCCAAACGGAATGAAACCTTCGGGAACGTGATTTTTGGAACGAACAAGATCCAGGAGACTTGGACCCTAGGTCAAGCAATCAACAGGGAGGCCACGAGGAAGGGGGCGCGCCTACCCGGCGCGCCCTCCACCGAGGTACTTCTTCCTCCTATATATACCTATGTACCCCCAAACGATCAAATACGGAGCCAAAACCCTAATTCCACCGCCGTAATTTTCCGTATCCATGAGATCCCATCTTGGGGCCTGTTCAGGAGCTCCGCCGGAGGGGGCATCGATCACGGAGGGCTTCTACATCAACACCATAGCCTCTCCAATGAAGTGTGAGTATTTTACCTCAGACCTTCGGGTCCATAATTATTAGCTAGATGGCTTCTTCTCTCTTTTTGGATCTCAATACAAAGTTCTCTCCCTCTCTTGTGGAGATCTATTCGATGTAATCTTCTTTTTGCGGTGTGTTTGTTGAGACCGATGAATTGTGGGTTTACGATCAAGTTTATCTATGAACAATATTTGAGTCTTCTCTGAATTCTTTTATGTATGATTGGTTATCTTTTCAAGTCTCTATGAATTATCAGTTTGGTTTGGCCTACTAGATTGATCTTTCTTGCAATGGGAGAAGTGCTTAGCTTTGGGTTCAATCTTGCGGAGTCCTTTCCCGGTGACAGTAGGGGCAGCAAGGCACGTATTGTATTGTTGCCATCGAGGATAACAAGATGGGGGTTTCATCATATTGCATGAGTTTATCCCTCTACATCATGTCATCTTGCTTAATGTGTTACTCTGTTCTTATGAACTTAATACTCTAGATGCATGCTGGATAGCGGTCGATGTGTGGAGTAATAGTAGTAGATGCAAGCAGGAGTTGGTCTACTTGTCTCGGACGTGATTCCTATATACATGATCATACCTAGATATTCTCATAACTATGCTCAATTCTGTCAATTGCTCAACAGTAATCCGTTCACCCACTGTAAAATACTTATGCTCTCGAGAGAAGCCACTAGTGAAACCTATGGCCCCCGGGTCTATCTTCATCATATTAATCTTCCAACACTTTGTTATTTTCATTGCTTTTATTTTAATTTGCATATTTATCATAAAAATACCAAAAATAGTATCTTATCATATCTATCAGATCTCACTCTCGTAAGTGACCGTGTAGGGATTGACAACCCCTTATCACGTTGGTTGCGAGGATTTATTTGTTTTGTGCAGGTGCGAGGGACTCGCGTGTAGCCTCCTACTGGATTGATACCTTGGTTCTCAAAAACTGAGGGAAATACTTGCATTACTTTGCTGCATCACCCTTTCTCATCAAGGGAAAACCAACGCAAGTGCTCAAGAGGTAGCAAGAAGGATTTCTGGCGCCGTTGCCGGGGAGGTCTACGCAAAAGTCAACATACCAAGTACCCATCACAAACCCTTATCTCCCGCATTACATTATTTGCCATTTGTCTCTCGTTTTCCTCTCCCCCACTTCACCCTTGCCGTTTTATTCACCCTCTCTCTCTATCCTCCCTCTCTTTCTCCGTTTGCCTCTTTTTGCCCTTTTGCACTTTCTTCCGTTATGTCTGAAATTGGGGAAATTATTGTCGATATGGACAATAATAATATCATGAAAAATTCTGATGCTCCTGCTAAAGAACCCCCTATCTTACATACAAAAAAAATCCGTGTTGGTAGTGGTAATATTATTGGAAAAGGAGTTATTCAAGATTTCTTTACTTGTGCCGGTGCTTTACCTTCTATGGGTAGTTCTATCCTTCATATAACTAGTAGTCTTGCGGACACCATTGCCATGCTTGTAGTTGAACTTGAAAGACAATTCATGCACATGCATCCTTGCATACAAAGGATTTTCCTAGAATTTTCTAATATTGAGCATTCTTCTGTTAAGCATGCCACTACTTTCTTTTTGGCTCATGAGTTTAGATTCATAATTAAAGAGGCCAAAGAAATATTTGCTCATTATAGGGTGGACGCTTGGCGTCCTCCCATAGAGGCTATCCTTTTTTATCAAGAAGAAATAATGCGTTTTCAATCTCTATACTATGTTGCTTTCAATGAAAATCTTAGAAAAAGGGTTCCTACTAATGTTTCAGTTGATAGAATTTCTGAACTTAATGATGATTTGTCCATTCGAAATAATGAACTAGGATATTCTCATGAATATAGTCTCACAAAGTTCTATCAAAAGAATGCTTATAATGATGAATTGGTTGTGCAATACGAAGGGCCAAAGGAGGAACCTATACCTCCCAAGGTTGATCTTGGGGACTTTTCTACCATTAAATTTAGCCCTTTTGATTATTTTGCTTGCCTCAAAGAAAACTTGCTGCCGAATGTAGAGAATATGAAATTAGTTTTAATGATCTATCTTACTATTATGGCAATACCTAGATCTATCCTTGTTTTTTATGCCTGGCTAGGGGCGTTAAACGATAGCGCTTGTTGGGAGGCAACCCAATTTTATTTTCATTCCTTGCTTTTTGCTCCTGTTTAGTAATAAATAATTTATATAGCCTCTGTTTTGGTTGTGTTTTTTGTGTTTAATTAGTGTTTGTGCCAAGTAGAACCGTTGGGAAGACTTGGGGAAAGTCTTGTTAATCTTGTTGTAAAAAATAGAAACTTAAGCGCTCAGGATAACTGCTTCCATTTTTATTTGGAAAGTGCTATTTAGTTAATTCTTTTTTAAGATGATTAATAGCTAAATCCCTCACGTCCAGAAATTTATTTTCGAATTTTTGGGTACCAGATCTTGCGCTAGCTACAGATTACTACAGACTGTTCTGTTTTTGACAGGTTCTGTTTTTCGTATGTTGTTTGCTTATTTTGATAAATCTGTGGCTAGTTAAAATAGTTTATAAACCATAGAGAATTTGGAATACAGCAGGTTTAACACCAATATAAATAAAGAATGAGTTCATCACAGTACCTTGAAGGGGTCTTTTGTTTTCTTTCGCTAACGGAGCTCACGAGATTTTCTACTTTAAGTTTTGTGTTGTGAAGTTTTCAAGTTTTGGGTAAGGATTTGATGGATTATGGAACAAGGAGTGGCAAGAGCCTAAGCTTGGGGATGCCCATGGCACCCCCAAGATAATCTAAGGACACCTAAAAGCCAAAGCTTGGGGATGCCCTGGAAGGCATCCCCTCTTTCGTCTACTTCCATCGGTAACTTTACTTGGAGCTATATTTTTATTCACCACATGATATGTGTTTTGCTTGGAGCGTCTTGTATTATTTGAGTCTTTATTTGTTAGTCTACCACAATCATATTTGCTGTGCACACCTTTTGAGAGAGACACACATGATTCGGAAATTATTAGAATACTCTATGTGCTTCACTTATATCTTTTGAGTTATATAGTTTTGCTCTAGTACTTCACTTATATCTTTTAGAGCACGGTGGTGAATTTGTTTTATAGAAACTATTGATCTCTCATGCTTCACTTAGATTATTTTGAGAGTCTTAAATAGCATGGTAATTTGCTTAAATAATCCTAATATGCTAGGTATTCAAGATTAATAAGAAAAGTCTCTTATGAGTGTGTTGAATACTATGAGAAGTTAGATACTTGATAATTGTTTTGAGATATGGAGATGGTAATACTAGAGCCATGCTAGTTGAGTAGTTGTGAATTTGAAAAATACTTGTGTTAAAGTTTGTGATTCCCGTAGCATGCACGTATGGTGAACCGTTATGTGATGAAGTCGGAGCATGATTTATTTATTGATTGTCTTCCTTATGAGTGGCGGTCGGGGACGAGCGATGGTCTTTTCCTACCAATCTATCCCCCTAGGAGCATGCGCGTAATACTTTGCTTTGATAACTTGTAGATTTTTGCAAAAAGTATATGAGTTCTTTATGACTAATGTTGAGTCCATGGATCATACGCACTCTCACCCTTCCACCATTACTAGCCTCTCTAATACCGCGCACCTTTCGCCGGTATCATACACCCTCCATATACCTTCCTCAAAACAGCCACCATACCTACCTATCATGGCATTTCCATAGCCATTCCGAGATATATTGCCATGCAACTTTCCATCGTTCCGTTTACTATGACACGGTCCATCATTGTCATATTGCTTTGCATGATCATGTAGTTGACATTGTATTTGTGGCAAAGCCACTGTTCATAATTCTTTCATGCATGTCACTCTTGATTCATTGCATATCCCGGTACACCACCGGAGGCATTCATATAGAGTCATATCTTGTTCTAAGTATCAAGTTGTAATTCTTGAGTTGTAAGAAAATAAAAGTGTGATGATCATCATTATTAGAGCATTGTCCCAGTGAGGAAAGGATGATGGAGACTATGATTCCCCCACAAGTCGGGATGAGACT
>NC_041380.1:388933828-388934891 GCF_002162155.2 Triticum dicoccoides
AAAAAAGAGAAAAGGCCCAAATAAAAAAATGAGAGAAAAAAGAGAGAAGGGACAATGCTACTATCCTTTTACCACACTTGTGCTTCAAAGTAGCACCATGATCTTCATGATAGAGAGTCTCCTATGTTATCACTTTCATATACTAGTGGGAATTTTTCATTATAGAACTTGGCTTGCATATTCCATTGACGGGCTTCCTCAAATTGCCCTAGGTCTTCATGAGCAAGCAAGTTGGATGCACACCCACTTAGTATCTTTTTGAGCTTTCATATACTTATAGCTCTAGTGCATCCGTTGCATGGCAATCCCTACTCACTAACATTGATATCTATTGATGGGCATCTCCATAGCCCGTTGATACGCCTAGTTGATGTGAGACTATCTTCTCCCTTTTTGTCTTCTCCACAACCACCATTCTATTCCACCTATAGTGCTATGTCCATGGCTCACGCTCATGTATTGCGTGAAGATTGAAAAAGATTGAGAATGTCAAAAGTATGAAACAATTGCCTGGCTTGTCATCGGGGTTGTGCATGATTTAAATACTCTGTGTGGTGAAGATAGAGCATGTGGTGAAGATAGAGCATAGCCAGACTATATGATTTTGTAGGGATAACTTTCTTTGGCCATGTTATTTTGAGAAGACATAATTGCTTAGTTAGTATGCTTAAAGTATTATTATTTTTTATATCAATATTGAACTTTTGTATTGAATCTTTCGGATCTGAATATTCATACCGCAATTAAGAAGATTTACATTGAAATTATGCCAAGTAGCATTCCACATCAAAAATTCTGTTTTTATCATTTACCTACTCGAGGATGAGCATGAATTAAGCTTGGGGATGCTTGATACGTCTCCAACGTATCTATAATTTTTGATTGATCCATGCTATATTATCTTCTGTTTTGGACATTATTGGGCTTTATTATCCAGTTTTATATTATTTTTGGGACTAACCTACTAACCGGAGGCCCAACCCAGAATTGCTGTTTTTTTTGCCTATTTTAGGGTTTCGAAGAAAAGGAATATCAAACGGAGTCCAAACGGAATGAAACCTTC
>NC_041380.1:388934901-388955993 GCF_002162155.2 Triticum dicoccoides
GCGCCCTCCACCCTCGGCCCCCCTGTTGCTCCACCGATGTACTTATTCCTCCTATATATACCTACGTACCACCAAATAATCAGATACGGAGCCAAAACCCACCGCCGTAACTTTCCGTATCCATGAGATCCCATCTTGGGGCCTGTTCAGGAGCTCCGCCAGAGGGGGCATCGATCACAGAGGGCTTCTACATCAACACCATAGCCTCTCCGATGAAGTGTGAGTAGTTTACCTCAGACCTTCGGGTCCATAGTTATTAGCTAGATGGCTTCTTCTCTCTTTTTGGATCTCAATACAAAGTTCTCTCCCTCTCTTGTGGAGATCTATTCGATGTAATCTTCTTTTTGCGGTGTGTTTGTTGAGACCGATGAATTGTGGGTTTATGATCAAGTTTATCTATGAACAATATTTGAGTCTTCTCTGAATTCTTTTATATATGATTGGTTATCTTTGCAAGTCTCTTCGAATTATCAGTTTGGTTTGGCCTACTAGATTGATCTTTCTTGCAATGGGAGAAGTGCTTAGCTTTGGGTCCAATCTTGCGGTATCCTTTCCCAGTGATAGTAGGGGCAGCAAGGCACGTATTGTATTGTTTCCATCGAGGATAACAAGATGGGGGTTTCATCATATTGCATGAGTTTATCCCTCTACATCATGTCATCTTGCTTAATGCGTTACTCTTTTCTTATGAACTTAATACTCTAGATGCATGTTGGATAGCGGTCGATGTGTGGAGTAATAGTAGTAGATGCAGGCAGGAGTCGGTCTACTTGTCTCAGACGTGATGCCTATATACATGATCATACCTAGATATTCTCATAACTATGCTCAATTCTGTCAATTGCTCAACAGTAATTCGTTCACCCACCATAAAATACTTATGCTCTCGAGAGAAGCCACTAGTGAAACCTATGGCCCCCGGGTCTATCTTCATCATATTAATCATCCAACACTTTGTTATTTTCATTGCTTTTATTTTACTTTGCATATTTATCATAAAAATACCAAAAATATTATCTTATCATATCTATCAGATCTCACTCTCGTAAGTGATCGTGTAGGGATTGACAACCCCTTATCGCGTTGGTTGCGAGGATTTATTTGTTTTGTGCAGGTGCGAGGGACTCACGTGTAGCCTCCTACTGGATTGATACCTTGGTTCTCAAAAACCGAGGGAAATACTTACGCTACTTTGCCGCATCACCCTTTCCTCATCAAGGGAAAACCAACGCTAGTGCTCAAGAGGTAGCTGTGACCCGGCCGCATCCCGTCCGCCGGCGGAAAAGGAGGATGTGCATCATTTCTCTGTTCGACGGCGTTAAGGAAGCATGTCCCGATCTGCGGTACCCACCGTTCTCTCTGACCAAGCTCTGGCACGGCAGGGCCTTTGCTACTTGCTCGCTGCCGCAGAATGGGCAGATCCCGGCCAGCGGCACCCTCCTAGTTTCATCTCGACGACCCTCAGGTACAGCTTCCTCCGGCCTTGCTCCACTGCACATCTTCCCACATTGCTGCATGTGGAAAATCCTGCATGTGGATCTTCTTTAGTTGTTTGCTTAAAATGTATCTCGGCCGGTGGACTTTCCATCATGCAATCTCATCGTCAAACCATTTTTGATAAACCACCATGCTGCTATCTTTCCCTTATTACATGGAATATGCTTATTTTTTGTCGGTGTATGTGTCTTCAACTCATGTTATTGGGCAGTAATTGTTTCCTTTCTACCTCCTTTTGCAAACAGGGTTGTCCATTTCACCTTATTGCTATTGCGACCTTTTGGTGAACTGCACAAATCACTTTTTTCTTAAGAGTGTTTTGTGCAGTTTCGCCAAAATGTCACACGGGCAACGTTTTTACATTTCTATGGGACTGCAGAAAGGGAGATTGGTTTTGATATCCTCCTCATCCAACTCCATGCCTAATCTTCTCCAACAAGTAGTTAGTCCTAAAGAGAGACCGCACAGGTGATCGGCTTCTATTTGTGTGTGCTATGTTTCATCATCTAGTTCCACTATTATTGTAATCACACTGACTGGATGTCTTTGCAAACAGGGATGGTCAACTCGATTTTAGTGGAGCTGCACAAAATGATCAGATTGTGATGTCCTCCATACACCTCTTTTTTGGCTACAGAGCTGGGTGAAACTAGCTGCCAACCAATGAACATTGTGCCCAAGAAATGGAGCCATGCCTACGAACAACATCGATCAATTATATATTTTCTTTATTTGTACACCTTCTCACAACTTTGTCTTCAGTTGTGATGTGGATATTGGCGCTGATTTGTGAACCATTGAGATGCATTAGCAGCCATGGTAGTTTCATTTGTATTTGATGGAATGTTGTAACAAGATAATCTTGAGGCAAGAGGACACATGAATCCTAAGTTGAAACCTTCTTTTTCCTGCGGGAACCAAAGTTGAAACCTCCATAGTATCACAATACAATTTCATTAAAATAATGCGTACATATAAACAAATCCTGAAGGATTGATAGCAATGCGAGAAACAATTCAACTTCATTTCGCCGACATGTGGGACATCCTTCATCCGGCTCCACCTGCCATGCAACAATATTGAGTGCACAACTGTAGGGAAAGATTCACCTGGTCGTTGCACCGCAGTAGTAATGACTACTGATCAGTCAAATCACAGGGCCCCACCTTCGCCACAGTGAGTTGCTCGGACGAAGCAAGCATCATTTCTCTGTTTGTTGAATCCGCTGGTACTCCCATATTCCTAGAGTAGTAAGTTGCTTGGGCGAAGCAACCATCACTTCACCTTTCCCACAGTAAGCGTACCTCCTTTTTTTATTCTAGAAACAACCACATGCGAATATTGGATGGTAGCAGCACAGCAACTGAATCAAAAAACGAAACCAACCAATGAACTACAACTAATGGTGAGCATTTGCTAGTATCATGTACTCCGTCTGTCCATGTATATAGGGCTTAATGCGTTTTCCGAGACTAACTTTGGCCGTATTTGGATCCATGGGTTATAGTTAGTTTGAGCTAGTTGGGGCTCAAATAGCCCTAAAGTATCCAAAAATGAGGGTTAAATTGGAGAAAGTTGCCCCAAACCCACCAAACAGAACTATCCCACCCAAGAGTCGCTAACATGTGATGAGTTAACTGTCGTGGTCCTAAGTCTGACAGTAGAAAGGGGGTACATAGGAGGAGGCAAGATCCTAGCTACGATGAGGTTGTGCACGCAAGATTTATGAGTTCAGGTCCTTCTCGGAGGAAGTAATAGCCCTACGTCTCGGTGCCCTGAGGCAGTCGACTGGATTATGCGTGAAGTTACAAGGGGTGTGAACCCTTGTCTCAGTGGAGGGAGGTGGCTTATATAGAGTGCGCCAGGACTCCAGCCAGTCCACGTTACAAGTAGTTCAATGTACATAAAGGTGAGGCATTACTGGTAACGCCAGTAATAAATACATATAAATGATCACTAACACTACAGAGTGAACGCCTGACCGTTGCCATCCTGAGTGACTTTAGTTCTTCTGTATTCTGAGTGGTTTCTTGTACGGTCGAATGGTGATACACTGGTCGAATGGAATTGGGTTATCCGAGTGGAATTATTGGTCGAGTGGGTTGCACTCTAAGGAGATTCTAGTAGGTGCAAAATGTTGTGCTTTGAATGCTGTTGATCTTTGTGTAGTGTCCTTGGGAAGGGCATCTAGGTCAGGCCTATTACCCTACCCTAGGTACATGTCATCGTCATTAGCCCCCAAATGGATCTAGGTCTAAGGGGAGAAGAAGTTGGAGATGGTTCTGACCCAATTTTTATGCTTCAGAGGCATCTTGCTTGGGTTGGCGAACCACGTTGGAACTTCAACTTTATTTTCAGTCGCCTTGATCCATTCAGAATTTCTCGAGTGAACTCATTCTGGAATGCTTCGAGTGTTGGAGTAGAACAACACCTTTGGCATGACTGATTTCACTGCCATTCCTAGATCTCACGGGATTCGAAATTTGGGGAAGCGCGCGGGACAGAGAGCTCCGCAGTAATCAAGACAGATTAGGTTGGGGCGCCTCGATCTCCGCACTGCCTTTTTCGCCATGTACTGAGCACGTGACTATTGCAGGATTTGACAGGATTTCTCGGGCCCTCATGTCAGCCACTGAGAAACGGGCAAATAAAAGGCTCCGCGGCCGGTGCGTCTGCACAACGCATCCCATTCTCCTTCTCCTTCCTCTGTTTCTTCAACTCGTCTTCCGCCGCTCTTGACACCTCCGCATCGCCCATGAGCAGTCCACGGCGATAGGGAAGGACAAGATGGCGGCTCTGGAGCGCACCAAGAAGGCGACGGTGATGGCGGAGGGGAAGCCGAATGGAAAGAAGACAAGTCGGGGGGGATCTTCCTCAAGGTCTGGCCTGCCGTCCGGCTTGATCCAGGGCAACTGGATTCGCTCCACGATTAAGCTGGAGGATGTGGAGGATCTGGCCGCAGGGGGCTTGATTGCCCATGAATCTTGGAGGCTTCCTGGTAACTAGACCGAGCCGCAGCCGCAGGAGGGTGAGTGCGTCCTCCTCGCGACTCACGTTGACCGTGCTTGGAATTTCTTTGGAATTTCTTTGGAGCCCAACTTCATCACTTTACCCCCAACACCATCACGTACCTTGCTGAGTTCGTTTCCATGTGTGAAAATTTCTTGGGCTGTCGACCGCATTGGGGTCTCTTCAAACACATCCTCACTTGTCGCTCTCAGTCTGTGAAAAAAGTTAATCCAAATGATGAGAAGACTCATGTGATCCAGATGTGTGGAGGTCTAGGTATCCAGATGTTTTGACACTGACATTGGTGCTTTCATTGAGAGTTCCACTGTGTCGTCACCATAAGGCTTGATGGCTCCTTCAATCATCCTAGCGATGCGGTCCAGGGTGAGGCTTTCCTCCCCGGACAGATCTTCGTATTTGGCGGCTTTGCACTGCGGGCCAATTCGCTTGGCCATCTGGAGCAGATCGAGAGCTACGCCCCTGGCCATCAGGTCAAATTTGGAAACTTGAACTACACGACCGACATCCGCGGAGACTTGATCTACGAAAGATTCGAGCCCATGTCGGACGCGCCGCACAGTCGCGACGAGCATGACGTAACTCTGCCGTCGGACAATGTTCGGGAGATCGCATCCGCAACTACTCCGGCCATCAATCTGGAGCAAGTCGCGCCATCCGAGAGCGGAGGGATGGACCCCGCCATGGAGGCCGCACTCTCAGTGGCGATAGAGCTGGATACTGACTTCACCCCTTACGAGAGCCGTGTCGCCGAACCACTGGATTCATCTCCGGCCACGGACTCTGAGCCGCTCACATCCGTGCTCGTCGAGTCTGACTAGCGCCGATCATGGAGTTCACCTCCACGGATATCTTTCAGCACTCACCTTTCGGAGATGTGCTAAATTCATTAAGGTCCCTCTCCCTGTCAGGAGAACCTTGGCCGAACTATGTCCGGCTAGAGTGGGATGTGGACGACGAAGAAATTCGCGACCCACCCACCACCCACTTAGTAGCCACTATCGACGACTTAACCGACATGCTCGACTTCGACTCTGAAGACATCGACGGTATGGACGACGATGCAGGAGACGAACAAGAACCACCGCCCACAGGGCGTTGGACCGCCACTTCATCACATGGTGTATACATGGTGGATACACCCAGAGAGGGCAATGACAAAAAGACAGTAGAGGATGCCCCCTCCAAGTAACCCAAGCGCTGATGTCAGTGACGCCGCTCTAAGTCTCGCCATAGCAAAAACAGCGCAAGAGGAAACAATAGTCCAGTCGACTCTAGAAGAAACGACGACTGCACCACCCCGGTGGCAGAGCACGATCAAGATGCAAACGACAAACATAGTACGGATCCGATGTTCGAACACCATGGCGCATCCCAGTACAGGGGTGCCGCACACCCCTTATGTTTCACTGATGAGGTGCTGAACCACGAATTCCTAGAGGGATTCAAACCGGTGAACATAGAGGCGTACGACGGAACCACAGACCCTGGAGTCCGGATAGAGGACTTCATCCTCCATATTCATATGACTCGTAGAGACGATCTCCATGCCATTAAATACTTGCCCCTCAAGCTTAAAGGGCCAGCTCGGCACTGGCTGAAAAGCCTCCCCGAAAACTCAATTGGAAGTTGGGAGGAGCTCGAGGACGCTTTTCGGGCCAATTTTCAAGGGACTTATGTCCTAGCTCCGGATGTAGACGATTTAAGTCATATAATCCAATAGTCCGGAGAGTCCGCCCGATGCTTTGGAACAGGTTCCTCACCAAGAAGAACCAAATCGTCGACTGTCCGGACGCCGAAGCCTTAGCAGCTTTTAAACACAGTGTCCAAGACGAATGTCTCACCAGACACCTCGGTCAAGAAAAACTGAGAACAATGGCAGCCATAACAAGCCTCATGACCCGCTTTTATGTGGGTGAGGACAGTTGGTTGGCTCGTAGCAGCACCAGCGACCCAAGCACATCTGAAGTCAGGGATGGCAATGGTAAACCACGACGCAACAAAAACAAGCATCGAAATAAAGAAGGTAGCCCAGATAACACGGCGGTAAACGCCGAATTCAGGGGCTCCCGACCAGGTCAGCGAAAAAAGCCTTTCAAAGGCAGCAGAGATGGACAATCTGGCCTAAACAAAATTCTTGACAAACTCTGTCAGATTCACAACACCCCAGACAAACCTGCAAATCATACCCACAGAGAATGTTGGGTCTTCAAGAAGGCCGTTAAGCTAAACGCCGAACACAAAGGGGAAGAGACACCAAGCGAAGACGAAGATGAGCCTCGCCAACAAAGCATCGGAGGACAGAAAAAGTTCCCACCAGAGGTTAAAACAATAAACGTGATCCATGTGACAAAGAGGAGAAGCAAGCATACACTCCGAGGCACACGCGCCATAGAGCCCGTCACCCCTAGGTTCAACCCCTGGTTGACCTGCCCGATCACTTTTGACCGTAGGGATCACGAGACAAATGTCCGACACGAAGGACTGACGGCCTTGGTGATAGACCCAATAATAAATAGGTACTATTTCACACGAGTCCTCATGGACGATGGCAATGATCTAAATCTGATATATCAAGACACAGTCTGCAAAATGGGGATAGACCCGACACAAGTAAGCCATAGTAATACTACCTTCAAGGGAGTAATACCAGGCCAAGAGGCCCGCTGTACGGGCTCTCTACTACTAGAGGTGGTATTCGGTTCTCCCGATAACTTCCGAAGCGAAAGGTTAACTTTTCACATCGCCCCATTCCGAAGCGGCTATCAAGCACTACTCGGAAGAGCGACTTTCGCTCGTTTTAACGCAATACCGCATTATGCTTTTCTCAAGCTTAAGATGCCCGGTCCACGTGGCATCATCTCAGTTAGCGGAAATACCGAACATTTCCCACGTACAGAAGAGGATGTGGTGGCTCTAGCATCCACAAACTAGACTGCCTCACCAACCAGAAAAATGGCAGGTCGTCAAGACCACGGACACGGTCAAATGAATCGGGCGTTCCATCATATATACATGAGATTGGTTTGATGATCAAACCCTCATAAACGATACCAGGGGCTTCCCGCGTGTAATCAGGGCCAGCCCGACTCAACTTGGTTTCTCTTGAATTTTGATAGTTCATTGATAATAACCAACTCTTCTTTTTGGCACGACAACTTTCACCTAAGTTCTTTCCTTTTGTAGATGACAATCGTGCTACACCCGTCCAGGACACGGCACAACGGAGACACGGGAGCAGACGTGTAGCAGGGACCCGCCCAAAGGTTTCTTTTTAGATTAAGACCCTGCGTAAACCTTTTTTACTGTCTCTTGTTGCTCATATCCTCCGGATACACCACACAACCGAGAAGGATGCTAGCGTTATTGGCATGTGGCCAAGCCAGGATTTTGCACGTACCCGGACACATGGGGTTTCTTATTAAGGGCATTGTTTAGCCCGGTATATGTTATAAAGACCAAACACCTTAGGGAGTGTTCGGCGTCGCAAGTTTGGCCCTATATGCATCAGCTCCGAATCATGTCTTTGGTCAAATCTTGGGTTTGCCCGGCTCCCATGTTTTGGTACCTTACGTTCCGTTATATCGGCTAAGGTAGCACTGGGAGAACTACTGCGATTGTGCCCTGGTTCATCCGGATGAGCACCTCAGTAGAGAAAGCCGAAAACTGACTGTCATGATATAGCGAGAGACTGGTCAACCAGTCGATGACTCATCGGAATCTTCAGGATTCCTCCGCATTAACGAAGGGCCATTTCCTGGTCATGTACGTACGCGCCCCGTATTCGGACGAGCGCAGAAGTACCAGGGGCTATATAGTAGCCCCACTGTCAAACTCCTATGGCTAAGTGAAAGTGTTAAAGCAATATAGTCCGATTGCCTCGTTCGCTGCTCTATCACCTCCTTAACGGACCAAGACGTTGGATCAAGTGTGGATATGCATTTTTTGCAAACACCCCCGCATCATAAGCGTGGGGGCGGAAGCCGACGACTGCAAACTTTCAGGTTATATACATATATACATAAACGGCCGCACAGGAGGCATCATAGTACTTCCGGGCAAAAGTATAAATACAGCCTTGATAATTCAATAAAACATTGTTTTTACAATGGGAATACATGTCACTAGAACATAATATTCTTCGAGCACTGAGCCTCTATCGAACGAGCGCCTTCAAGAACTTCTTCAAAGTAGTGCTCGGCAGCCACTCGGCCTACGGTCGAACCCTGTGTCGCAACAGTGGTGGCCTCCATCTCCGCCCAGTATGTCTTGACACGGGCAAGGGCCATTTGCGCACCCTCTATGCACGCTGATCTCCTTACAGCATCAATGCATGGCACAACACCAAGGAATTGTTGCACTAAACTAAAGTAGCTATTCGGCCTTGGCCCTCCCGGCCACAGGTGATCCACAACGAACCTCATGGCAATTCCAGACAACCTATGGAGCTCGGCCCACTTGGCCAATTGCTCATTCAACAGCAGCGGACGGACTGGAGCGTGAAACTATGAACAGAACAGGCTTTCCACATCGGGACCTTTCTGATCCTTGAAGTACTCGGCCGCATCAGCAGCACTTGCAGCCAAATCCATGTAGGCGTCCGCAAAACTCCATAGCCGGTCCAGAGGAGCATACTTCGGATCACCGAACTTAGTCCGCAACAAGAATGGCTTCCCAGACACGATATCTGCAGCTTGATTCAGCTCCTCCTTCGTCGCTCTAATTTTGGAGCGGGCTTCATTGGTAGCCACCAGGGCCTTCTCCAGGCCCGTCGCCTTCGGCCGATTTTGTTCTTCCAGAAGCTGGTAACGGTCAGCGGCATCTTTTAACTCTACAACCATCTTGGCTATTTTTTCCTTGCTCTCGCAATGCGCGGCCTGTTCGGCCCTTAACTCTTCGGCCGCCTTTAGAGCGGCCGCATTGCTACTCCTTGCTTGCTCCTTGGCTCGGGCAAGCTCTGCCCGAAGGGTATCCACGGTGGCAGCTCCATCTGCAGTCACAACATATTAAAGATACTGGCATCATGCTGCTCTCATTATGTGACGATCACCAGAGAAATCACTCACCCTGTGCCTCATCAAGCCACTTGTTGACAAGCACGATGTCGGCATCTGCCACATCAAGTTGCCGCTTTATCTCGGCAAACCCATCAGTCCAGCTAGCCACCGGTGCTTCAGCCACCTGCACATAAAGGCGGTCTGGTTATTACCTGGGACTATGAGCCTCTGTTTGCCGCTGTTTTTTACGACAACCAGAGTCTCAGGGGCTATTGTGTACATAGGGCACACCTGACGTGTGCGGTACTATTAAAAACATACATTGTTTCACGTACCTCGAAGCCTTTCAGCAGACTCATAAAGGCTTCATGCAAACTGTTTTCAGCGGACGAAATCCTTTCAATTACCGTACCCATTAGCGTACGATGCTTCCGAGATGACCGCTTGCCCCAGAAGATCCTTCAGCATGTCCGACCGCACACTGTACGGACCCTTGCTGTCGCTCTCCTTAGGAGCCGGATACTGGGGCTTCCGGGCAGCCAAAGGGTTATCCTCTGGCCTTAGTGGATCCGGAGATACCCTTCGCAACGACACATCAAGGTCGCCCGCTTCATGAGGCCGGGTGTCCGGGGGAGGCGTTTCGCTCTCCATCATCTCCGGAAGAAGATCCCCCGAAGATGAACTCTGTCGGGAAGGGCTACGATCCAGACTACAATTTATTAGCATCAGTTATTGTCTTCGGAAGTAAGGTAGGATGTTTCCACTATTAAGTACTTTTCGATTACTTACAGCTCGGTAGAGGGCTGATCCCCGTGCGGACATTGTGTGGCAAGAATACTCTCCGAGGTAGGACCCTCTATTGAAGATTTCTTCTCCCGTTTGGAAACCTTAGTTTCTGGATCTTCAGAGGTAGTCCTCTTCCTTCCCCGACGAGAGAGAATGTCAGATTCTTCCCTTTGATTGTCCTCCCTCGCGGAGGTGCTCATTCCCCCGACTGGAATAAGTAGCGAGTGAGGCCCGCTTTCGCCCTCTTTGTTCCTCCCATCATCTTCCTTTGAGGGCACTGGATAAGGCGCCGACTCGAGCATCTTGTCCAGTACCGGATTGTCCAAGCCCTCAGGAAGGGGGGCCGAACACCTGATCATCATCGCCTTTGTTATCTAGTCCTGGTCAAAAAGCGGCTCTTTAGAATGATGCCATGATAAATAAAAGGACAGTAGGTTCGACATGGGATTACTTACTTGGGCAGCGGGGCGGTTGCAGCTCAGACCCACGTCCTCGGTGGTGGTCGGACACTATATTTGGGGTCCGAAGAACGATTTGTACATCTCTTCGAGCGTTATGCCGAGGAAATGCTGAATAGCTCGCGGTCCATCCGGGTTCAATTCCCACATGCGGAGGGGCCGGCGTTTGCAAGGCTGGATTCGACGAACTAGCATAACTTGCATTACCATAACTAGACTGAAATCTCTCTCAAAGAGATCTCGGATGCGGCTCTGCAGTATTGTCATGTCCTTTGCTGGACCCCAGCTCAACCCCCTGCTGACCCATGACATCAGTTGTGGTGGGGGGCCCAAGCGAAAGATGGGGGCAGCTACCCACTTGGCACTTCGGGGAGCTGTGACGTAAAACCACTCCCGCTGCCACAATCCGGACACCTCTGGAAAGGAACCCTCTGGCTATGGAGCGTCAGCGAATTTGCTTATTAAATCACCTCCGCACGCTGCCTGCTGCCCCTCGATCATCTTCGACTTCACATCGAAGGTCTTGAGCCACAGGTCGAAGTGAGGGGTAATGCGGAGGAAGGCCTCACATATGACAATAAATGACGAGATGTGAAGAATGGAATCTGGGGCCAGATCGTGAAAATCCAGCCCATAATAGAACATAAGACCCCTAACAAAGGGATCCAGAGCGAGGCCTAGTCCTCGGAGGAAGTGGGAGACGAACACAACGCTCTCGTTGGGTTCGGGAGTAGGGACGACCTGCCCTCGGGCGGGCAGCCTATGCGAAATTTTGGCAATCAGATATCTGGCCTCTCTCAACTTCTTGATGTCCTCCTCTGAGACAGAGGAAGGCATCCACCAACCTTGAAGGTTGGATCCGGACATATTTGAAGGTCCGAAGCACCTAACCTAAGCTTTGGGTGTTAGAACTCGAGGCGGGGGAAGGATTCGATTGAGCGCGGGAGGGAAAAAAGAAAAAGCCTTGTCCCCTTTATAAAGAGGGTGAATATCAGGTGTCCTCCTCGTGGCCGTTTGGGACTTGCCTAAGATCTAGGAGTCATACCAACAGGCGGTTTGGTTACCCACGTTTGTATTGATGAGAATCCGTGATAAGGGGGACACGATCTTTGCTTTGACAAGACGTGTCAAGAAAACCGCCTCGCGTTATGTGCGGAGCTGGTTGAGAAAAATGATTCGAATAATGACCGGGGCATGGCGTGATGTCATGCTGTCAAAACGTGTCAGTAGATTAGATTTGTGGAAATATTATTCTCTCTACAGTGATATGTGGAACTTATTTTGCAGGGTCGGACACTGTCCTTGTATTCAAACTCTTCCATGGTGTATTCGGAGGAGGAACCCGCCTTGCAATGCCGAAGACAACACTGTGCGCCGGACTCATCGTCATTGAAGCCTGGTTCAGGGGCTACTGAGGGAGTCCTGGATTAGGGGGTCTCCGGACAGCCAGACTATATCCTTTGGCCGGACTGTTGGACTATGAAGATACGAGATTGAAGACTTCGTCCCGTGTCCGGATGAGACTCTACTTGGTGTGGAAGGCAAGCTAGGCAATACGGATATGTATATCTCCTCCTTTGTAGCCGACCTTGTGTAACCCTAGCCCTCTCCGGTGTCTATATAAACCAGAGGGTTTTAGTTCATTGAACAACAGACAATCATACCATAGGCTAGCTTCTAGGGTTTAGCCTCTTTGATCTTGTGGTAGATCAACTCTTGTAATACTCATATCATCAAGAACAATCAAACAGGACGTAGGGTATTACCTCCATCAAGAGGGCCCGAACCTGGGTAAACATCGTGTCCCCTGCCTCCTGTTACCATCCGCCTGAGACGCACAGTTCAAGACCCCCTACCTGAGATCCGCCGGTTTTGACACCGACAGTGCTTTTCTAGCTGTGATCCTTCCCGAGTCAGTTAGAGAGTGGCAGTCGACCTGGTTCTACTGCAAGGACCAACCGACTCCTGGTCAGTCGACCGGTGCGAGTCCAACAACCCACTTCTTTGAAAGTAACTCCAGCAGAGAGAGCAGAGGTGAACATGCTGATGGAGCGAGTAGTCCAATTAGTTTGAGACGGCGTGACTGGTATGGACTTGCTGGAAGTGTTTCTCAGTCGACGCGTCCAGCCACTCCAGGCCCGCAATCAACCTATGTGGATGTACTCGGGCATTGAGGACACCACTTGTGACGCCCCCCGATTTGACCGTACACTAATCATACACGCAAACGTGTACGATCAAGATCAGGGACTCACGGGAAGATATCACAACACAACTCTACAAATAAAATAAGTCATACAAGCATCATATTACAAGCCAGGGGCCTCGAGGGCTCGAATACAAGAGCTCGATC
The DNA here is from genome assembly GCF_002162155.2 of Triticum dicoccoides. Taxonomy (NCBI): domain Eukaryota; kingdom Viridiplantae; phylum Streptophyta; class Magnoliopsida; order Poales; family Poaceae; genus Triticum; species Triticum dicoccoides. Next base: position 388,948,020 of record NC_041380.1, read on the forward strand.
ATAGACGAGTCAGCGGAAGCAACAATATCTGAGTACAGACATAAGTTAAACAAGTTTGCCTTAAGAAGGCTAGCACAAACTGGGATACAGATCGAAAGAGGCGCAGGCCTCCTGCCTGGGATCCTCCTAAACTACTCCTGGTCGTCGTCAGCGGGCAGCACGTAGTAGTAGGCACCTCCCGTGCAGTAGGAGTCGTCGTCAAAGGTGGCGTCTGGCTCCTGGGCTCCAACATCTGGTTGCGACAACCAGGTAGAAGGGATAGGGGGAAAAGAGGGAGAAAGCAACCGTGAGTACTCATCCAAAATACTCGCAAGCAAGGAGCTACACTACATATGTATGCATTGGTATCAACTGGAATAAGGCTATTATATGTGGACTGAACTGCAGAAAGCCGGGATAAGGGGGGATAGCTAGTCCTTTCGAAGACTACGCTTCTGGCAGCCTCCGTCTTGTAGCATGTAGAAGAGAGTAGACTGAAGTCCTCCAAGTATCATCACATAGCATAATCCTAACCGATGATCCTCCCCTCGTCTCCCTGTGAGAGAGCGATCACCGATTGTATCTGGCACTTGGAAGGGTGTGTTTTATTAAGTATCAGGTTCTAGTTGTCATAAGGTCAAGGTACAACTCCAAGTCGTCCTGTCACCGAAGATCACGGCTATTCGAATAGATTAACTTTCCTGCAGGGGTGCACCACATAACCCAACACGCTCGATCCCATTGGCCGGACACACTTTTCTGGGTCATGCCCGGCCTCAGAAGATCAACACGTCGCAGCCTTACCTAGGCACAACAGAGAGGTCAGCACGCCGGTCTAAATCCTATGGCGCAGGGGTCTGGGCCCATCGCCCATTGCACACCTGCACGTTGCGTACGCGGCCGGAAGCAGAACTAGCCCCCTTAATACAAGAGCAGGCTTACGGTCCAATCCGGCGTGCGCCACTCAGTCGCTGACGTCACGAAGGCTTTGGCTGATACCACGACGTCGAGTGCCCATAACTGTCCCCGCGTAGATGGTTAGTGTGTATAGGCCAATAGCCAGACTCAGATCAAATACCAAGATCTCGTTAAACGTGTTAAGTATCCGCAAACACCGACCAGGGCCAGGCCCACCTCTCTCCTAGGTGGTCTCAACCTGCCCTGCCGCTCCGCCTCAAAGTAACAGTCGGGGGCCGTCGGGAACTCAGGCCCACCACTACCTGGATGGAGCCACCTGCCCCTTCAGTCCCCATCTCCAAACAGTATCACCGGTAATGTAACAGTGTAAAGTATATAGTATATGCCCATGATCACCTCTCGAGGTGATCACGGCCCAGTAGTATAGCATGGCAGACGGACAAGAGTGTAGGGCCACTGATGATAATCTAGCATCCTATATTAAGCATTTAGGATTGCAGGTAAGGTATCAATAGTTGTAGCAACAATGACAGGCTATGCATCAGGATAGGATTAACGGAAAGCGGTAACATGCTACACTACTCTAATGCAAGCAGTATAGAGAAGAGTAGGCGATATCTGGTGATCAAAGGGGGTGCTTGCCTGGTTGCTCTGGCAAGAGAGAGGGGTCGTCAACTCCATAGTCGTACTGGGTAGCAGCGGCGTCGGGGTCTACCGGAAAAGTAACGGAGGGGGAACACAATAAATAATAGAGCAATCAAAACATAACATGACAACGCAAAGCTAGAGGTGATTCTAACGCAGGGATAGGTGATACCGGCGAAGGGGGGAAACATCCGGGGAAGTATCCCCGGTGTTTCGCGTTTTCGGACCGGTGAACCGGAGGGGAAAGTTGCGTGTTCGCTATGATAGGGATGCGTGGCGGACGAAGGGGCTGCGTATCCGGGTTCGTCTCGTCGTTCCGAGCAACTTTCATGTAGAAAGTATTTTCATCCGAGCTACGGATTATTTTATATAAATTTTTAAAGATTTTAAATCATTTTCTAGATATTAGCATAATTAAATTAATTTAGAAATTGCAATTATGATGTCAGTGTGACATCAACATGATGTCAGCATGACTAAAGGTTGACTGGGTCAAACTTGGCAGGTGGGACCCGTTCGTCATTGACTGCCTATCTAACTAACAGATTAGTTAGATTAGTTAGCTAATTAGATTATTCTAACACTGGTTAATTAAGTTAAATTAATTAAGTTAATTTAATTAATTCATTAATTATTTAATTAATCTTCTTAATCCTTCAAAAAAATCATTTTGGGGCTGGGCCCATTCGGTCAGTGGCCCAGGGCCATTGCGGGTGTGCGGGCGCCAGTGGTGCGGTTACGGGCGCACCCATGCGGGGCCGAACCCGACCGGGGAGGCGAGGCGAGGCGAGGCCACCAAGGCGCGGTGGGCGCGGCGCGACAGCGCCAACGGTGAGCGGGAAGGGGAGAGCCCGGGGTGGGCGCCGGAGTTGTTCGCCGGCGCGTCGATGGCCCGCGGGGCCAGAGGCAGAGGCGGGGCACAGGCAGCGGCAGGCCTGTGCCCACCGCGAGTGCGAGCTGACGAGCGCGCGAGGGTAGGGTGAGCACGGGCCAGAGGCACGGACGCGGGCGAGAGCGATAGGAGGCGAGGCCACAGCGGGGGGAGGCGGAGCACGTCGAGCTGCGGCGTGGGTGCGGCCAGAACGCGGCCCCGAGGCGTGGGCGGGGCGCGTGCGCGGTGCGGCCCGTTCGGCGATGTGGGAGCAGAAGCAGGGGAGAGGAGGCCGGGGGCGGGCACAGAGCAGGGGAAGAGCGGAGGAGAGGCTAGGCCTCACTTGCGGTGCAGGGGAACGGGGCGGCAAGGCTTGGTGATGCGCGTCGGGGAGGAGGACGAGGAAGGCGTGCGGTCCGGCGGGGAGGCCGGCGAGGTCTAGGCGGCGGCGCGTGCACCGGGCGGCGAGGGCGCGGTCAGGGATGGGCGCCTGCGTCGGGATCGGGCGCGGCCCCGATCTAGATCGAGACGAGGGGGAGAGAGACGTGGGGGAGGTGGGGATTGTGCGGGAGCAGTGGGGGTGGACCGGGCTAGGGTTTCCGTCGGTGGGGGGGTTATGGAGGGGTTAGGTGGGCCGGCCCGGTTGGATGGCCAGCTGGGCTGAGGCCCAGCGTGGGGGGGTCTTTCTTCCTTTTTTTGTTGTTTTGTTTTTGTTTATACCTCTTCCTTTTATTTATTTTTCCTGTACTGTTTTCTTTTATTTTTGTTAGTAAAATAGTTTTACAAAATATTAAATTGGCTCCATATTTAGAGTGGCAAAATGAGACACGGTCACAAAAAGTTCGGTACCTAAATGAAATATTTTGCACTTCTATAAATTTAGAAGGCATTTAAATATTTATTTTTAGCCATTTTTTAATTAATTTAGAGCCTTTAAACTTTATAACAAAGTTTGGTTTCTCCACCATTATTATTTATGCATAATCTGGTACCTCTAGAACATTTTAGTTTTATTGTTTAAAAACTTTTGTTGTTTGCCTATACTTTAAATTTGAATTTGAATCGGTTTCGAACTAACATGAGATTAGCAATAGTAATCGAAGTGACATGGCATCATTAACAGAGAATTACTATAGCTTAATTATCCGGACGTCACACCACTCGGGTCCACACGGAGGAGGTCACCGAAGAGACAGTGGAGCTGTGGTTGTAGGGCATCACTGGAAACAAAGATAACCCATGGGGGTCCAGAAGAGTCCAACCATTCTGCGCTAGCCATGAACCTGAAAAGGTCTGTCCTTTACTGTCGAGTGTTTCTTCATTGCAACTGTCTTCGTGCCCGACTGATGTCTATGTTATTCTTTGCCTTGCAGATTTACACTGATACGTACTCAATGCCCAATGGAGAGCAGGACCATGAGGGAGAGGCGAGTGGGGGCGAAAGTGGCGATTGGAAATCCAATGACGAGGATGAGGAGGAGAGTGAGGACTCAAGCGACGACGAGGAGGTCGACTCTCCACCCCGCACTGAAAGGCATTCCAAGCAGACCCATGACCTCGCGAGCATCCGTGGCAAGGCAGTCGCGTAGACCTCAAAGCACACTCGGACTCCCTCCCCCGTTCTGATTGAGAAGGTGCCGAAGCAACCCAAGATTGCGGCTCCTAAGCCTCGGAAGACCCTGCCCAAGATCAAGATCGACGTTCCTATCGCCTCCGGGTAAGTGTTTTCTTTTCTCCTGTTATTCAAGAACTTCTTAAGTAGCCATCGACTCACTTTCTTGCTTGACCGAGTGAGTTCGGGAACTTGCAGTGCTGCTACTTCTGGGACTTCTGTGGATATTTACAGGAACGAGGATGATGCAGAAATGGAAGATGCGGCCACCTCCAAAGCAGGTGTGACTCTGCCATCTTGCCTCCACTTTGTCAATTGATTTGCAGGTCGACTGATATATTACGGTCGAAACTTTTGCAGCGCCGCAACATGTGATTGAACTTCCAGACGACGATGAAGATGTGCCTCTAAGGCCCATGGGAAGGAGAAGTAGGAGCTCAGGCAAGAAGGCAACGACCGGCAAGACAGCTCAGACGACATCAATGCCCGAACCGGTGATCCAACAAACTGGAGACCTCAATCGGGCCTCTGTCACTTTTGTCGATCCTATGTCGACCGAACGTCCATCAGCGTCGACTGCCCAAGATCTTGCTTCATCTGTTCAACTCCATACTTCAGACCCTCAGATTGCTGTGAATGTTCCACCGTCTCTGCTGTTCGTCACCCATCATGTCCCGGAGGATCAGGCGAGCGCTGCTAGAGAAGCTATACGCCAAGCAGGCCTAATGATGGAGCGGATGAAGATGGTGCATGAGACCGGCCAATCCGCCTATGACGCTAGTGCAGCTCCCCAAGCCAACATCCAGGTTAGTTGATTTTTGACTGATCTTTTAACTTGATACTAGAGAACTGCTGCTTTCTTACTCGTAAGATGTCCGTGGATGAGCGTTTTCAAAAAATTTCATACTTCGTGTGCATCTGTTCACCCACTGGGTGCATTCGTTTACTTTACAATCTTCTCCACTTGAGTCGATGTCGAGTGAACTTTCGAATCAGTGGGGGCACGCAGAGTGCACCACTGGGTGTAGTCCCCGAGACCATCGGCGAATGTTTGATTCGGTGGGGGTCTTAGATCTTTGTTGATAATAAATCCACTCGATATCGAATGGATCCTGCCGAGTGAAATCTTAAACCAGTGGGGGCACGCCAAGTGCACCCACTAGGTGTAGTCCCCGAGACCACGGTCGACTGCGGGCAGTCGGCGGTGGTCTGAGATCCAATATTGTTGTTACTTCTCTCTCTCTCTCTCTCTCTCTTTCCTTTTTCTTTTCTTTTTTTGGTCAACCAGACTGATCAAGTCGAGTACCGAACCAAACCAGTGGGGGAACGCCAAGTGCACTAACTGGGTGTAGTCCCCGAGACTACTGTTGAATGTTTGATTCTGCAGTAGTCTTAGAACTCTTTTCATCACCCGGGAGCAAATAATCTTTGATTCTGTCAACTGATATATCTTATTTACTGACTTCAGAAATCCTGTGAGCTCATATCCCAATTTGCTGAATTCGAGAGGAAGCAGATCCAGCTCAATCTTGACCTGGACTTTGATACGTCTCCGTCGTATCTATAATTTTTGATTGTTCCATGCCAATATTATACAACTTTCATATACTTTTGGCAACTTTTTATACTATTTTTGGGACTAACATATTGATCCAGTGCCCAGTGCCAATTTCTGTTTGTTGCATGTTTTTTGTTTCGCAGAAAATCCATGTCAAACGGAGTCCAAACGGGATAAAAACCGACGGAGATTTTTTTGGAATATATGTGATTTTTGGGAAGAAGAATCAACGCGAGACGATGCCCGAGGGGGCCACGAGGCAGGGGACGCGCCCCAGGGGGTCAGGCGTGCCCTGGGCCCTCATGGCCACCCCGTAAGGCGTTTGGTGTCCTTCTTTTGCCGCAAGAAAGCTAATAACTGGATAAAAATCATGTCCAAATTTCAGCCCAATCGGAGTTACGGATCTCCGGGAATTTAAGAAAAATGGGGAAAGGGTAGAATCAGAAACGCAGAAACAGAGAGAGAGAGACAAAGAGATAGATCCAATCTCAGAGGGGCTCACGCCCCTCCACCGCCATGGAGGCCATGGACCAGAGGGGAAACCTTTCTCCCATCTAGGGAGAAGGTCAAGGAACAACAAGAAGAAGGGGGCCATCTCCCCCTCTCTCCCTATGGCGCCGAAACGCCGCCAGGGCCATCATCCTGTGATGACGATCTACACCAACACCTCTATCATCTTCACAAACATCTTCATCACCTTCCCCCATCTATCTACAGTGGTCCACTCTCCCGCAACCCGCTTTGGAAATGGCAAGCAAAACAAATATGGCACCGGTCTGCGATAATCAACAAGTGACCAACTAAATGCATCAAGATAAATATGCTACAACACTCGAACATGGCAAAAAAATACATGGTAGGGATCCACTCAAGAAGGTTGACAAAAGATGAACACCGAGCTACGGCTAATTCATCCATTAACAGGCTCAAACAAGCATGGCAAAAGAGCAAACGATAACAGGTTTCAGACTTAGTGAAATTAACACAAGTCTGGAATTCAACATCAGGAAGCACACTTTAGAGCATGAAAACTACATGCTACAGGAACTTAGCATGGCCAAGCAACGCATGGCATGAAGCTACTCAAAGCACTTAACAAAAGTCCCTTAGTGACCTTGAGCCAAAAGGGTTCAGAAAATACAATTGCAAGCATGTGAACATGGCAAAAACATAAACAGATTCAGACTTGGAGAAAAACTGGAGCATGCAAAACAGATTAGCGAGTAGGCATGTTTACGAGCTCGACGCACTCACTACAAAGCATGGCATGACAATATAAGCATACACCCATCAAGAAGACATGGCATAGGAGCTAGACATGGCAAGAACAACAACATAGCATGCACGGATCAATAGCAACATCCTCGGCAAAATCGCTAATCATGTCAACAATCTGCCAGGATTCACAAAATAGCAAAAGTAGAGCTCGATTGACTCAAGCTAGGGTGCTCCATAAATGCAAAAAAAGACATGGATGGATAGAGCACCATAATGTTAACAAAACATCCTTACTGATCATCCTCAAAAGAGGCACGGATCACTAGGAAACAACATGAACATATGGCATAACAACAAAATCAGGACAAGGACTTAGTGAAATTCTAAGTCCCTGAAATCAGCATTACCGATTACGCTACTTTGCAAGCTTGTGATAGTCACCACAAACACCACAAAAATACATGGCAAGCAACTTTGTAAAGATGGCATGGCATATAACAAAACACATGTAGAGCTCAGGGTCATAGCATGCACACATTAAACATGGCAAAAAATGACAAATATCTATTTGATGAAACAGATCTGGCAAATTACTCACATAGCCCTCTTCCAACAGCATTTCGGGCATCACGATGAGCTCAAATGAAAAAGATGCAATGAGGTGAAATGATGTACTCGTTGAGACGAACATTTTTATATGCTACACGCATGAATCGGAGCAACGGATGATGAGCTACGATGCGATGAACATGGGCATATGAATCTGGAAACTTCGGGGACTTAGTGAAATTTTACCTCCGCGAAAAGTCAACGCGGGATGGAGCGGTTCTGGGACGGGGTGGATCTGGGACGAGGGCACGCGTTTGGTTGGTGGACTTGGTGGATCTGATCCATCTTCTCTGGATCTGACCGGAGAGGAGCTCCGGCGAGGTTGGAACTCCGGCGAGGCCGGCGTCGAGGGCGCGGGCGGCAGATCCAGCGAAGGACAAGGTGGGGCCGAGCGGCGCAGCCGGATAGAGGCGAGGCGACGGTCGGCCGGCGGAGGAGGCGGCGGGGCCGAGCGACGCGATGGCGGCGGAACACGCCGGGGCAGGCTCCGGTGGGTGAGCTCGCCGGCGGGAGGCGCAGCCGCCGGCGGGAGGCGGCGGAGATGGCGGGGCAGTGGCTCAGGCG
>NC_041380.1:388956704-388976403 GCF_002162155.2 Triticum dicoccoides
AGGCGGAGGAGCAAAGGGTGGCGACGCGCGGGCTCGGCGGCGTAGATCTGGCCCGGGGCGGCTCGGGTGGGCCGGCCGCGGGCTCCGTGGGCCCGGCCGCGCGAGAGGAGAGAGAGAGGGCGGCGGGAGGTGAGGTGGCGACGTCCGGTTGGTTGGCGGCGGCGGCGGGGTGACATGGCGCGACGCCACTGGCCGGAGCGAGGTGGAGGGCGGACATGTCCGTCGGTGGAAGAAACGTCCGGGCGCGAGGTGGAAGAGGACTAGGGTTTGTACCGCGAATTTTGGGGAGGGAATCACATATTTATAGGTAGAGGGAGCTAGGAAGCTCCAAATGAGGTGTGGTTTGCGTCCACGTGATCGTGATCGAACGACCGAGAGGATGGAGGAGGTTTAAGTGGGTTTTGGGCCACTTTGGAGGGGTGTTGGGCTGCAACACACACGAGGCCTTTTTGGTCCCTCGATTAACCGTTGGAGTATCAAACGAAGTCCAAATGGCAGGAAACTTGATAGGCGGTCTACCGGTAGTAAATCAAGGCCGCATGACAAGTCTTGGTCCAATCCGAAAACGTTTAACACCCGCACACGAAAAGAGGTAGAAAGGGACACCGGATGACATAGGAGCGCCGGATTGCAAAACGGACAACGGGAAAATGCTTGGATGCATGAGACGAACATGTATGCAAATGAAATGCACATGATGACATGATATGCAATGCATGACACACAAGCAAAGACAAGGCAAGCAACAACGAATAACTGGAGGACACCTGGCACATCGGTCTCGGGGCGTTACACCCATCCAGCACTCTACCCCTCTCCCTCCCTCTCCCTCCCTCTCTCTCTCCTCTCTCTCTCTGTCCCATCATATTTCCCGTCCTTCAGTTATGTATGGATGTCGACCGATCTCCCTCAAGACATAGCTGGTTCTCTCCTTCTCAACACATATATGAGTCGTTCTACCTCTATAGTTAGGCCTCTGCCTACCGCTCCCCCACCCCCTCCCCAACACACACACACTGATACATCGAGCGCTCTAGTCATGTCTCCCTGCCACACACAAACTTGACATGTACCCTCTAACGTTCCAGTAGGCCAGTCTCCCTATATCTTTGACATGAACACACACACACACACACACACACAATTTCGATGGCTCTCTTCATCGATCTTGCACCCAACCACTTGATCCTCTCTTCGACTCTATCGATAGCTATGACCCCTCCCTCTCTTCTCGTGGATTGCCCGACCCTCTATGTATGATATGGATAGGCCTCCATTTCACACACATTGCATGCAGAAATTTGTTTGAGATGTCATCGACACATATTCCCACAAATAATTCATGAAATCAACCCCCCACCCCACCCCCACCCCAAAACAAAAAACACTCACGAACGCGGTTTGTATCTCTCACACACACCCACGTAGGTGGGGGACGTGCACGAAGAGAAGAGGTGCATGCATGGCGCACGTACTCTCGTCTCTTTCCCAACCACACATGCGCGGGTACATGGTGGAGCTCATTTTTGTACGAAAAAGGCAGCCCACATGGTAATTTGGCACGTGTACTGGTTGTCCACTTGGTGGAGGGAGGATCGTCTACCACGGGTGAACAAACAAATTGCGACTTGACGTGTTATGTTAAAAAAAGAGGCAAACCATGTGGGGCCTACCTTAGAGGTAAGGCTCTATACACTGGAGTACTTTTGATGTGTCCCGTCAACTCGCAGAACGAGGAGAAGCTTGCTTAGTACGTTGTCTCCCCCGTTCCTAAATATAAGTCTTTGTAGAGATTTCACCATGAACCACATGTGGATGTATATACATGCATTTTAAGTGTAGATTCATTCATTTTGTTCCGTATGTAGTGGAATCTCTACAAAGACTTATCTACTAGTAATAGCTAGCCTCCACTGCTAGGAATTCTCTATCCTCTCCTTGAGCCGCATCATCAAAATTGATGTAGCCGTTAGATGAAGTAAATCAGTCCATAATAGCCGTCTGATCTAGACGTTGAGAGGCTCCTCACTAAGCCACATGCAAGCATGCAGAAATACCGTGGCACATGCATGTGAGTGGGTTTTAAATCACATCAACACGTCTGCATGCAAGCATGCACCGGTAGCATGCATGTAAGTGAGCTTTTTAAGTCCCATTAACATGTCAAAAAGAAAAATATAATCCCATTATGCAGTAGGAGTTGGCTGATCTTTTTTCCTTACGTGGGATGATCTAAATGATGATGGGAGTTTATTTATTTTGGCTACCACATTTGTCACGTGGTTGTAGAGTTTTTTTTAGTTCTATGAAATCGGTAATTTTGCACAGAGAGATATACCGATGTTCCGCAGCAACGCACGGGGACTCATCTAGTAATATTTAGGAATAGAGGGAGTACTATGTAAAGAGTTAGGTGTCGCACAGTGATAGTGTGAGGTGGGCCATGTAATCGCTGAGCCTGCGTGTTTTCACTGCTCTTGCACGGCTCCACTGTAAGAATGGAGAAAATTGTAGTCTAGTAGTAGAAAAAATACCTCCTTTCGCCGAAAGCGTGGGACATCCAGCAGCCCTACCACCTTAGTAATAAAGACCAATGAGCCGTCAAATCACATAGACCCAGTAGTAAGTTGGACGGACGAAGCAACCATCACTCTTGCGCCAGTGAGAGGTCGCGTCCGCTCTGCCCAGGCATGAATGCGGCACCGATTCTTTGGAGCGGCGCTGACCTTTTCGGGCAGGAAGCACACGGGCGATGGAGGGGCTTTGGGTGGGCCAGGCTGGTCAGGAGCGGGCGTGGCAGCTGTCCGCATGTCCCTACCGGACACGCCCGGAAACGAGAGGATGCACCGACTCTCGCGGCTAAAATCGTACACTACACAACATCTCTTTGTAGGAGTAGGTCGATCTGTCGCTCTCTCTAACACACACATGCTGTTAAACACACACACACACACACACACACGCACACGCACGCACCTTGGTCCCATTGCACATTCTAACATGACTTATTACACCTAGACGGAGGGTATAGTAAGTATACGAGATACGGTGGCACACTAACTTAAGTCGAATACAAGTGCCCAAAATTTGTTTGCATGTTATAATAAGGATTCACTTGAAATAGTACGTGAGCGAACAGAGGGATCAATTGGACAGTGTTCCCGAGAAGTAGCGAGATGTGTGAGGTAAGAAACACCGCTGGCGCTTTTAATTTTTCTTATTAATTTGTTTGTTTCACCCTCTGATTGGTGGGACCCAACGTACTACGTGGAGAGAGGTAAGGTGACTAAGGCTGCATTATTTCTGCACCACTGTGGATAGTCTTACCACCAAATCCACATGACACGATTATGATTGAAATCCCAATGACTCCCACACACACACAAAAAACACGGCATGCTTGTCACACGAATGCAGGAATGTATAAAAGGTTATTTCCCTCTCGTTGAACATAACGGGAGGGTTGTGTAGCTGGTTAGCCTGTTCGCTCATCAAACATGAGGTCTCAGGTTCGATAACTACACTTGAGCATAATTTGTGCCAGGAGGATTCTTTTACTGGTCAAAATGTTTTCTAGGGTTTGCACGCTTCACACACTCTCTCTCCAGTATATATATACATGCTGGAGCCTCAGCGCTAGTAGTTGCTCTCTTCACACTCGCTCGCCCTCTCCCACTGGAGCCTCAGCACTTGTAGTTGCTCTCTTCACACTCTCTTGCCCTCTCCCGCTGGAGCCTCAACGCTTGTAGTTGCTCTCTTCACACTCTCTCGCCCTCTCCAGATCTAAACAAGACTTCGTTGGCCTCTCTCTCCCCTCACTGCTGCTCAAAGAGCCGGTAGGATCCGTCCGCCGGGAAGGGAAGGAGCTTAACGATGTCGTCGTCGGCGAGGGACTACTGGCGCAGCTGTTCACTTTCCACCCAGCGGCGGCACGGGAGGGCCTCCGACCCCTTCTTATTTGTTGTTGTCCCGTCGCCCACTGAACCACGCCCCAAGAACCTTAAGGTATAATTTACTTACTCCACATGCATTGCTCTAGCTGCATGTATACCATGAATCTAGGACGTGGTTGAAAGAGGAAAGGAGTGGGAAAAGTTGTATATAGCATGAATCTAGGACGTGGTTCAAAGAGGAAATGAAGGGGGAAAGTTGTATAGCATGCATCTAGGACGTGGTTCAAAGAGGAAAGGAATGGGGGAAAGTTGTATCGCATAATTCTAGGATGTGGTTCAAAGAGGAAAGGAAGGGGCGAAAGTACTAGTTCAAAAAGGAAAGGAAGGGACAAGGCTGTAGAGTTTGAGCAGGACTAGATTTGCTGCGCTCACATAGGGAACGGTGTCTAAAGATAACAAAACTGGGACCAACACAAATATGCTCCTTGGTTGTTTGTTCTTTGTTGCAACAGACTATGCATGACCACAGTACATCGGTAGATGCACATGGTGCTGGTGCGTCCACTATCCCGTGCAACTCATTAGCTGTTGTTAATCTAAGGCCCTGTTTGGTTAAAACTCCCTAGTCCCTACCTGCTTGATTCTAGGGACTAAACATGGACTAGAGGTTATTAAATGACATGCTAAAAGACCATGTTACCCCTAGTAATGAACAAATAGAGACAAGGTGCAATGCGTGGCAGGGGCAACTGTTGGAAAAAATCCCAAAAAGATTCCCTCGGGGTCTTCTTTCTTTAGTCCCAAATGCCCACTTATAGTCCCTAAAAGTCCCTCCTGTTTGATTTAGATGGGACTGACACGGAAATTTTTTAGTCCCTACACCAAAATGTCCCTGTAAACAAACACCCTCTAATAATGCCACTCAAAAATTGATGCAATGCCACAGTTAAAAGCAAATTACATGTTTAACGAATTTTATTGTTAATATAATCTCTATGTTAATATTAATCAATGCCACTGTTTGAGAAACGCTACTGTCTTGCTTTCTTTCCCATTTAGATAAGGTAGATGCTTCTTTTTGTTGGCTTCTGTGTCATCCACTGTTATTGACCACTAATTGTTTCCTTTGCACCTCTGTGTAAACAGGGTTATCTACTTCACCTCGTTGCCATTGTGACCTTTTGTTGCACTGCACAAAACACTTTTGTTCTAAGAGTGTTTTGTGTAGTTCAACCAAAATGTCACACCGACAACATTGCTTGATTGCTTGATCTTAGTGGAACTGCACACGAGGAGATCTTACTTCCTATCTGTTAAGGCGAATTTGGTTCAGATCTTCTTCTTGTGAGTTGTTCGAATTCCGCATCATGAAAGGTCAGTACTAGCCTTCTTTCACATGATTCTGCAGTGTGCTTTCATATGTTGTGCTACTTGTATGATAATGTTGCTTGATTTTAGTGAACTGCACAAATGGAGACAAGACTTCCAATCTGTATGTGCACCGTAATATCCCATTGAGGTAAGCTAAGGATATTTCACAACTGCTGTCCTGTATTTTGCCACTTTCATCAGAAAATTAAGTTTAGTACTATACTTGTGCTCCCTAATTGACATGCCAAATCTTACATTGAAGGGGAAGCTTGTCTATTATTGAACCAAGTGATGAAGGGGAAGAACAAGCAGAAGAAAAACAAAAATCAACTCCTGGTGCTGTAATGAAGCACTGGAACTGTGATGACACAAGTAATGATATAGTTTTGCATCTTAATTTATTGCTATGGCTGGAACGAGCAATTGTTTTGCCACTGATTTGATGCCACTCTTAATGTAATATGTAATTATCTCAAGTTGTGCAAACAGGGATCTTCTTTGAAGATACCATATATTTTAGTGGAACTGCACAAGAAGATGTTGGAAACATTAAACTAATCGAGGAGTATATAGTAAGCATGGCCACCACCGTAGATAGCAACAGATGGTTCCGGAGAAGTGCTTCATCTGTATGCTCTACACAATAAGCCTCCTGACAAAGGTTGGTACTCGCCCACTGATTTCATCCATATGATTGAGCTTTGTCATCTCTATTGGTGCTGTGCTACTGTTTAGATACTGTCATGAAAAAGTGGTATTGTCCTTGAGAAGTGCTTCATCTGTGTTGTTTTAAATATTTCCTTTCCTTTTTTCGAGCAAACAAGGATGCTAGCATTTAGTAGTCCTCTTGTCTTTGCACAACAGGATCATCTTCCTCTGAAGAAGAATATGGAGTACGTGAAGTGACTAGTTCCGATTATGCCAGGATGAAGAAGCCCTGTCTATCTTCTCATCAGAAGGAGCAGTTGAAGGATGGTTACATTACTCCCCACAAGACCAAACTAACTTCAGCTCAGAAGGACTGACAAATCTCCATTTTTTTGCTGTGATGCGCGAGTACAATGTTGTTCTAGGATTCTTTCTGGTGAGTTCCATTTTTCTAAAAGTGTGCTCTACATGGACCATGTATGTGCCTGTTGAAACTGTCAATTCATAGTACAGTTTGCTTTATACTAATCACTTTTTTGTATTTGTGCAAACAGGGGTGCTCAGCTTGATTTCAATGGGAACTGCACAAAATGTTCATGAATACATCGAATCATTCATTTCCACCACAAGAAAGGAGGTGCCGATAAGTTCAAGGCGTTGCAACATATAAGGGCGAAATCATACAAGCTACGCGCGAATTTGGTTGATTTTGGTGGAACTGCACAAAAAGAACAGCTGGTTTATTTAGCACGAGGTGACATGTCAATGTCCAAACTGATGGCAAACCCTGCCAATTCCACAATCGTAGGCATTTGATATTTTGGAATGGGACAACCTTGTGAAATTTTGCTCATTGATTTTAGCAAGACATGCGTTTGATATTTTCGAATGGGACGCCCTTTGCTGTCAGCAGCGTCGATCAATTTTTTCTTTATTCTTTAGTTGTGAAGTAAATATTGCCTCTGACATGTGAGTCGCTGAGATGCATAATCATCGATTGTTTTGAATGTTCTCTATGAATTGCCAAGCCTGTGTGTTTGATTGCAATGTACAGAAACGCTAAAAAGCTGCTCAAACTCTTTGTACTCCTTCTGTTCCTTTTTACTTCGCACATTGTGAAAGTGCATACATTTTGTATAAGATTGGTCACAGTAGAGATACTTTGACTGCAGACAAAACTTGTATGCAGACTAGAAAGGACCGGAGGGAGTACATGTGAAACTGCTGCAAACAAGGTGATCACCCTGGGAATAATGCTAGTACGTATTGTTTTGCATGTTCATCCAAAGCCAGTGATACAGGAATTTGAACTAATCGAAATAAATTCATTCATACACGGTCGGATTTCATATAAACATGCCGGATTTCATTACATTTCATACATTCTTCAACTAAAAAGGGGTGCGCTGGAGGTATAACTAATTAACCGAAGCTACCCACCTGTGTCCCGCTGAGCCGAACAGAAGCTTCAGTGACTTAACTACAGTGCAGTTGCGTAATTCACATGTGGCTTGTCGGGCCCACATGTCAGTCAGCCAACTGCACCAACAGTTAAGTAGAAGCAACGTTCTTCTCCAGCGCAGCTCTCCGACTCCACGTCGCCGCCAAGAAGCTAACCGGCCGTCAATGGTCAACCCGCCTAGCTTGGCTTCAACCGGAGGGTAGCAGCGGTGGACTTACTTGGACCCGAGCAGCGGCGACCTACCGTGTTCTACTCTTCCTTGTTTTCTGTGTGGCGCGGCCTCGTTGGCAGCGGGGCGGGGCCTCGGCGGAGCCGGCGATGTCCTCTGTCTCGTTGTTGGCAGGGCGGGGCCTCGAGGGAGCCGGCGGTGTCCTCTGCCTCGTTGTTGGCGGGGCGGGGCCTCGGCGGAGCCGGCGGTGTCCTCTGCCTCGTTGTTGGCGCCGTGGGGGCTCGGCGGAGCAGGGCCTCGTCGACGTGATACGTCCATTTTGCATCATGCTTTTATATCGATATTTATTGCATTATGGGCTGTTATTTCACATTATATCACAATACTTATGGCTATTCTCTCTTATTTTACAAGGTTTACATAAGGAGGGAGAATGCCGGCAGCTGGAATTCTGGGCTGGAAAAGGAGCAAATATTAGAGACCTATTCTGCACAACTCCAAAAGTCCTGAAACTCCACGGAACACCTTATAATAAATAATGAAAAATCCTCGTAAAAGATGAAGACCAGGGGGCCACACCCTACTCATGAGGGTGGGGGGCACGCCCCCCTACCTCGTGGGCCCTCTGGTGGCTCTCCGATGACCATCTTCTCCTATATGACGTCTTTCGTCGAGAAAAAAATAGGAAGCAACTTTCGGGACGAAACTCCGCCGCCACGAGGCAGAACCTTGGCGGATCCAATCTAGGGCTCCGGCAGAGCTGTTCTGTCGGGGAAACTTCACTCCCGGAGGGGGAAATCATCGCCATCGTCATCACCAACGCTCTTCTCATCAGGAGAGGGCAATCTCCATCAACATCTTCACCAGCACCGTCTCATCTCCAAACCCTAGTTCATCTCTTGTATCCAATTCTTGTCTCCAAGTCCGGGATTGGTGCTAGTAGGTTGCTAGTAGTGTTGATTACTCCTTGTAGTTGATGCTAGTTGGTTTATTTGGTGGAAGATCATATGTTCAGACCCTATATGCATATTAATACCCCTCTGATTATGAACATGTTTATGCTTTGTGAGTAGTTACGTTTGTTCCCGAGGACAAGGGAGAAGTCTTGCTATCAGTAGTTTGGTATTCGTTCGATATTTTGATGGGATGTATGTTGTCTAGCCTCTAGTGGTGTTATGTGAACGTCGACTACATAACACTTCACCATTATTTGGGCCTAGAGGAAGGCATTGGGAAGTAATAAGTAGATGATGGGTTGCTAGAGTGATAGAAGCTTAAACCCTAGTTTATGTGTTGCTTCGTAAGGGGCTGATTTGGATCCATATGTTTCATGCTATGGTTAGGTTTACCTTAATACTTTTGTTGTAGTTGCGGATGCTTGCAATAGAGGTTAATCATAAGTGGGATGCTTGTTCAAGTAAGAACAACACCCAAGCACCGGTCCACCCACATATCAAATTATCAAAGTACCAAACGCGAATCATATGAACGTGATGAAAACTAGCTTGACGATATTCCCATGTGTCCTCGGGAGCGTTTTTCCTTATATAAGAGTTTGTCCAGGCTTATCCTTTGCTACAAAAAGGATTGGGCCACCTTGCTGCACTTTATTTATTTTTGTTACTTGTTGCTCGTTACAAATTATCTTATCACAAAATTATCTGTTACCACTTATTTCAGTACTTGCAGAGAATACCTTGCTGAAAACCGCTTATCATTTCCTTCTGCTCCTCGTTGGGTTCAACACTCTTACTTATCGAAAGGACTACGATAGATCCCCCATACTTGTGGGTCATTGTCGGTGTCAAAACCGGCGGATCTCGGGTAGGGGGTCCCGAACTGTGCGTCTAGGACGGATGGTAACAGGAGGCAGGGGACACGATGTTTTACCTAGGTTCGGGCCCTCTTGATGGAGATAAAACGCTACGTCCTGCTTGATTAATATTGATGATATGGGTAGTAAAAGAGTAGATCTACCACGAGATCAGAGAGGCTAAACCCTAGAAGCTAGCCTATGGTATGATTGTATGTTGTGATTGTTGTCCTACGGACTAAAACCCTTCGGTTTATATAGACACCGGAGAGGGTTAGGGTTACACAAGGTCGGTTACAAAGGAGGAGATATCCATATCCGTATTGCCTAGCTTGCCTTCCACGCCAAGTAGAGTCCCATCCGGACACGAGACGAAGTCTTCAATCTTGTATCTTCATAGTCTAACAGTCCGGCCAATAGAGATAGTCCGGCTGTCCGAAGACCCCCTAATCCAGGA
This sequence comes from Triticum dicoccoides, assembly GCF_002162155.2. Taxonomy (NCBI): domain Eukaryota; kingdom Viridiplantae; phylum Streptophyta; class Magnoliopsida; order Poales; family Poaceae; genus Triticum; species Triticum dicoccoides. The sequence continues at coordinate 388,966,518 of NC_041380.1, forward strand.
CTCCCTCAGTAGCCCCTGAACCAGGCTTCAATGAAGATGAGTCCGGCGTGCAGTATTGTCTTCGGCATTGCAAGGCGGGTTCCTTCTCCGAATACATCACAAAAGAATTTGAATACGAGGATAGTGTCCGACCTTGCAAAATAAGTTCCACATTCCACCGTAGAGAGAATAATATTTTCGTAGATCTAATTTGCTGGCTTGTTTTGGCAGCATGACGTTATGTCATGGCCCGGTGATTATTCGAACCGTTTCCTTTAACTAGCCCCGCACATAACGCGAGGCAGTTTTTCGACACGTCTTGTCAAAGCAGAGATCATGTCCCCTTATTACGGGATTCTCATCAATACGGGCATGGGTAACCCAACCGCACCACCAATTATGGCGCTTGGGGAATAAGCGAGTTTTACCAGGCAAGTGGGGACGCTTAGCTTCGTCCGCTCATATAAAGGGATAAGGATTCACCTCCCTATCCACGCCTTCTTCCTCCTTTGCTCATCCGTTTTTGCACACTCGAGCTCTAGCGCCCAAGTCCACACTTCCCACCTCAACCTTCTGCAACCATGTTCGGAGCGGGAGGCAGGTGGATGGTCTCCTCCGTCACGGAGGGAGACATCAAGAAGCTGGACGGAGCCGGATACTTAGCCGCGAACATCGCGCATCGGCTGCCCGCTGCGGGGAAGATCGTCCCTACCCCGGAACCTCATGAGAGGGTAGTTTTCCTTCACCACTTCCTCCGCAGACTAGGGTTTCCCCTCCATCCATTCGTCCATGGTCTCATGTTCTACTACGGGCTGGACTTTCATGATCTGTCCCCGAACTTCATCCTCAACATTTCGGCGTTCATCGTCGTGTGTGAGGCTTTCCTCCGCATCCGGCCCCACTTCGGCCTGTGGTTAAAGACCTTCAATATCAAGCCGAAGGTGGTAAGAGGCCAACAAGCTGAATGTGGCGGAGCCATGGTGGGCAAGATGCCCAACATTATATGGCTCGAAGGCTCCTTCGTGGAGACAATAAAGGGATGGCAATCCGCGTGGTTCTACATCATAGAGCCGCGCGACGCCAAATGGGCGGCAGCCCCTGAGTTTCGATCCGGATTCCCAACATGGCTCACTTCCTGGAAAGAGAAGGGCTTGTCGTGGGGTTCATCGGTGGAGCTGGATGGACTCCAGAAATGTATCCGGAGTATGGCGAGCAAGAAGCTCAAGCTTGTCAACATAGTCCAAGTTATGCTCATCCGCCGGATCCTCCCGTGTCAACAACGGGATTTTACCTTGTGGGAGTTCGACCGGCCCAGCACCAGACTCTGAGCGAGCTCTTCGATAGGATGCACAAGGACGTCTGGAAGGTGCTGTTCAAGGGCGCCGAGGTCCCCCCTTCTCTCGCCGAGGACCGCGGACTAAGCGCAAAGCGTCTAGCGTGTTCGTTGAGTTCAATATGTCCTGTAGGACATTTATTTTCCCTAGCTTAATTATGCGCGGGGTCTAATCTCCATGCCTTTGATAGGACTGGGTGGAGATGTCGGGGCAGATTAACTGTCCGGCCCCTTTGCCCAAAGACACTACGAGCGCTCTCCTGACGGAGATGCTGACTCCGGCTCCTTACAAGGTGCCAGAGAAGACCAAGAAGGCCAAGGGAACCCGAAAGAGCTCCCGGCGCCAGCTGTTATCGGACTCATCGTCTGATAACTCTGCGGCACACTCCTCCCCCAAAGACGAGGAGGAAGAAGAAGATGCTCCCCCTCCAGGCAGGGGAGACAAGAAAAGGAAGGCCCCCCCAACTGGGGAGGCCGAAGGGTCCAAGAAGGGGAGGACTCTCCTTCCGGACAGTTCCACCGCCGCTGACGAGGGCGAAGACGAGTGGTTGCCCCGGGCCAAGCCCCCGGGGAGATCGTAAGTATTCGGATACCAGAGTAACTCATAGCATTCCTTTATCGCACTGCTTTCCATAACACCGAACATGATTATGCAGGCCGCCGCGAACAAGCATCGATGTATCATTGGACGGCTCCCTGGGCTAGTCGGACATGGATAGCGATCCAGTCCCAACCGCCACCTCCCCTCATCCTGCTGACGACGCCGAGGTGCTGTCTCAAGAGGCACCGGGTCGAGGGGAGAGAGTCCTGGAGGCGCCTCAAGGCGACCTTCCGGACTCCGGGAGCCGCGGGGACAGGCCCCCCGAGAGCTCCGAGTTCGGCCCTCAGCCGAACACCGCGCCGGACCCTCCAGTGGTTCCGGGCTAGGGCAGGCGGCCTCCTTCTAAGAGGGGCAAGACGCCTGTGTCGGTGACCTCTATCCATCCAGAGGCACCGGACAATCTGCTGGAAGCGCTTCACAGCGCTTCCATCGATGAGGAGCACTGCACTATCATGAGTGCGGTGATCCAAAAGGTTCAGTCCGCCAAGAGCGGATTGACTGAAGCCTGTGCCAGCCTTCTAACAGGCTTTGAGGTAAGTGTTTTAAAATGTAGTAGAAATATTACCGCATAGACAGTAGCCCCTGATGCTTTGTTCGGTGTTCACAAAGAAAAGCCGAGCAGAGGATCAAATAATGTCACAGGAGTCTAATATAAGTATGTCAATATGCATATGCAGGCTTCGCTGCTGGCGTCCGCCGCACTGACTGCGGAGGTCGCCGTACTGAAGTAGGACCTCGAGGGGTCTAGGAAAGAGCTCGGCCTTGCCAAGAGGCAGCTCGAGGAGAACAAGGGTAAGTAATACCCTGTCTATAGATATGTGTATATAAAAGAGGACGCGATTGCAAAATGACAGGATCATCGTATGTTTGCCAGGGGCCACGACCGAGGTGGCGATCCTGAAGCAAGCACTAACCAAGGCCGAAGATAAAACAACCAAGGAGCGCACCAAGCGAGAGAAGCACGAGGCTCGGGTTGGCGAGGTGCAGCAAGAGCTCCAGGCTCTCGTGACGAAGCACGAGGCGTTGGAGCTTGACTCAAAGACGCGGGAGTCTGAGCTTGCCGCGGCCCTCGAGAGCGCAAAAAGTGCCAAGGCCGAAGCCCAAAAGGCCCTCCAAGAGATCGACACAATGAAGAAGATAGTGGCGGGTAAGGCATTCTATATGCAGAGCAAGCATGTGAAAGTAAATTACCGATTACTTACCCGAATTCGGAGCTCTCCAGGAGCATTCGCAGATTTGCCCCGCAGCTTGTTAGATGCCGCACAGTTTTACCAGGCCGAGGAGGGGAGCTCAACGGAGAAGCTGTTCTGGTCTCAGTATACTGGGACCGAACACCCAATGCCTCTGAGCGACCAGCTAAAGCAGCTGGTCGAGCTGCACAAGGCGGCCGAACAGGCCATGAATGGCCTTATAGTCTGGCTGTGGCCTGGCGACGTCCTTCCGAACAGCTACTTCGGCCTGGTGAGGTGGCTTGTGGATGCCTGCCCACGGCTGGAGGTCATCAAGCGGTCCGTCTGCATCGAAGGTGCACGCCGGGCTTTCGCCCGTGTGAAGGTGCAGTGGGCCAAGCTAGATGCTGTGAAGCTGATCAAGGAAGGGCCGCCGCAGGGCAAGGAGCATCGCACCCCCAAAATTTATTATGAGGGTGTCCTGAAGGGTGCCCGTCTTGTAGCAGACGAATGTTCCAAGGATGTAATATTTGAGTAAACTTGCTCGTGTGATCCTGTATGATGAAAACTTGTGTCATATGCGCTATGCAACGCTTATGTGAATTTAAAATATTACCTTCTGTTTGGCCGTTTATCCAATTTGAGAGATGGCTAGTCCTCGTCTTCTGCCCCCATGCCACGAGTGCTGGGGTGTTCGGGATAAACCTGAGCACTCTTGTTCCCATATTTGGGTCCTTCGAGGGAGGTGCTCAGCACAACGAACAAGGCAACCGGACTAATAATGCTTTATCACTCTCACTTAGCCACAGAATTCTATAATTTTAAATTTCTGCGAAGCCCCAGGTATTCAGAAGGCCGAATTCGGGGCGCGATACACGCCTGTAAGCCGGACAGGGCCGACCCCTCGCCCTAAGCGGCATAAGTCTTTAGGGACTCGAAAAACCTCGCCGAACAGCGACCAGTCTCTCGCCTTATCATGAAAGTCAGTTTTAGCTTTCTCTACTAAGGTGCTAAGCCCGGCAGAACCGGGGCACAATCGCAGTAGTTCTCCTAGTGCTACCTTAGCCGATAGAGAGGAACGTAAGGTACCAAAACATAGGAGCCGGGCAAACCCAACATTTGACCAAAGACATGATTCGGAGCTGATGCATATAATGCTATAAGTTCGGGGTGCCGCACTTGTGAAAGTGTTCAGTCTTTTCACACCATATTGTGGGGTATGCAAGCCCCTGGTGTATTGGCCGTACCAAAGTGCACGGTTGCAAGTCGTCGTTAATGAACACATAGATATATATATATATATAACAAGAATGCAATAATTGTCGTAATGTCATGCATTGTTTATTAAAAAAATTGCGTTAAAGCAGAGTGATACAGATAATGCGATAAGCAAAGACTAGGACTATGTCCCTCCAAGGGCAAGATGAGGAATGATATTAAATCGAATATTTTGCTCGTTAATGTAATCACCCTGGGAATTCCGTGGTATGACGTAGCTGTCTGCCTCCTTGGTTGCTGCATCATGTGTTCGGCAATAGTGCTGCCGGACAGTGTTTCAAGAGATTAAGGTCCTGAAAAAAAAAGAAAAATAACCAAACGGGAAGCCCCTAGTGCGGTTTAAGCCGCGTCTTGGGGCGTGCCGCAGTTGTGGCCCCTCCCCACCTGTGCCCATGGTATTTTTAATGCGTAATTATGTACGCGTGGCACGAGCTTCGCCGTTTGGCTGGGACTGGGGTGGGGGCCGCATTGCTACGCGAGCTCAGATTGCGCCATGCAGTCTATTTGCCGATTGCTCCGAGCGCGCTTGAAGGTGTCCGGGTTTTGAAATGCCGAACTTGTGGATTGCCTTGAGAGGCTGTTTTGAGCTTGAGGTATGCATAATGCGGTACTGCATTGAATCTCGCAAATGTGGTTCGCCCGAGCAGTGCATGATAACCACTGCGGAACGATACTATATCGAAGATTAACTCTTCACTTCGGAAGTTATCCGGGGATCCGAAGACCACTTCCAGTGTGATTGAGCCTGTACAATGGGCCTCTACGCCTGGAATGACGCCCTTAAAGGTCGTTTTTGTGGGTTTGATCCTTGAGGGGTCTATACCCAAATTGAGCATTGTGTCCTGATAAAGCAGGTTCAGGCTGCTGCAGCCATCCATAAGGACTCGAGTGAGGTGAAATCTGTCAATGATTGGGTCTAGGACCAGTGCGGCGAATCCGCCATGACGGATACTAGTGGGGTGGTCCCTGCGATCGAAGGTGATCGGGCAGGAGGACCAAGGGTTGAACTTTGGGGCGACTGGCTCCAACGCATATACGTCCCTGAGCGCACGCTTCCGCTCCCTCTTGGGGATGTGGGTCGCGTATATCATGTTCACCGTCCGCACTTGCGGGGGAAACCTCTTATGTCCTCCAGTGTGCAGCTGCCGGGGCTCCTCCTCGTCATCGCTATGCGGCCCCTTGTCCTTGTTTTCGGCAATTAACTTGCCGGCCTGCTTGAACACCTAACAATCCCTGTTGGTGTGATTGGCTGGCTTGTCTGGGGTCCCATGTATTTGACACGAGCGATCGAGTATACGGTCCAAGCTGGACGGACCCGGCGTACTTTGTTTGAATGGCTTTTTCCGCTGACCGGGTTTAGAGCCTTTGAATCCGGCATTGACTGTCGTATCCTCAGTATTTTCACTATTAATGTGACACCCCAAAAATTTGGCCTTGTTTTATTGAATTAAATTTTTGCCAGGAATTAAAACTTTGGATTTCTGAGCTCCATTTTGATTTTTTTAATCTTTTCCTTCCCTGTCATGATGAGTTTTTCCCAAAGAGAAAACTTTTCAAATATGTTATTGGACTTGTTTAACCTCTCAAGAAAAACTTTTCTTTTATCAGTGTAACTAATTAATTAATTTAATTGCTTGATCTTTACTTTCTTGAAAATGGATTTTTAAGGTTAAATGGCCATATTTGAACTACAACCATTTGATAGATTCACTTAAATTTCCAACCAAAATTTGGAGATGTCATGTGATGTTTTTAAATCCCTTTTTTGCAAAAATATATTTCATTCTTGAAATATTTTGAGCTCTACAGCAAATTTTGTTCTCTGGTCCAGTGGGCAATTTTGCACTACAACTCCTTTAAATAATTCTTTCTAGCCCCCACCAAAATTTTGGGATGATGGTAATGTCCTAAGATTCCACTTTGTGCAAAAACCTAGTGTTGTTCTTTGAAAAATTTGAGTGAATCAACCTCATCTTCAGTCTGGACCAACTTGATGGTTTGTACAGCAACCTCCATTTTAGTTGCTCCTATACCCTTGATTATTTCTCCTACTTGTAGTCCTCCATGTTAAACCCTTAAGTCCAGGAGCATGCACCTTTTGGATCATTTTTGGTTCATGAAATAATGCTATTTATTTCCTGTCCAGAATTGAAGTTTTGTAAAACTTACACTAGCAAGTTTCTGCTTTTGGCCAACTAACCTCACCACTCTCTCTTGCATCTTAAGAGACCACCAGCTGGAGTTTTTGGCCACTCCAAGACTTGCCTAAGTGCCCTTGGCATTTTGTCAAACACCTGGAGTGCATGACCAGTTTTGACATGAGTTGTGGCATTGCACTGTGAACTTGCACCTCTGATCAAACTAGCATGTCCACTAGACTCCCCGTTACTCCTAATCTGGGTCTGTTAATTGCCAGCCTCGACCGCGACCTCTAGCATGCTCTGGCATTACGTCGAGCACGTCCCGTGCACGCCCGGAGCGCGAGCAGAGCGTGCGTTTGGCACGCACGTGCGCCGAGCCGACACGCTGGCCCCCATGGTTTCAGCCCACACTGCAGAACCTCGCCACGCACTCCCTTTCTCACCGCTACGCGCCAAGCCGCCCCTCGCCACGCCCGGCAAGCCAAGAGCTAGCCGCCGCCGCCGCCCGATAGCCTCTGCCCATGTCGGCGCCGCCAAAGCCACCTCCGCTCGCCAGCTCGCCCCTGGAGCAGTGCCCGCTCATCCGCTAGCTCCTGCCGTCATCCCCAGCCACGCCACGTTGCCCTGCAAGCTACAGAGAGGCGGTTCGCCGGAGAGCTTATCCGGCCGCCGCGGAACCGACCTCGACGAGCTATAAAAGGAGACCCCCGAGCCTCCCCGAGCACACAGGAAGCCTTAGAATGCTCCCCTAGTCCTCCCATGGCAGCCAATCGACCCGGGGGAGGTCTTCTTCCCCACCTCCGGCAACTGCAGCCGCCACCACTGCCCCGGCCAATTCGACACCACCAGGGCCTCCCACTCTCCGTTCTCTCCACCAAGAGCCCCCTCATCCTCCGTAAACCATTCCCACTACTCGATTTTGATCGAGGACCACCGTAGCCCCAAAACCACTCTGCTCCCGAAGCTCTCCGTCCGCCGCGAAGCTCATCGCCGAATACCGCCTCCACTTCCGAGACCGTAGCACCCACCGGCGGGACCGCCTCGACCCCCTGAGCCCGTGGATGACTTCGGTTTCTCGAACGGAGCCGCCAATCGCCGGCGGCGATCGCCGGAGTCCCGCCTCCGCTCGGGACAGAAAAAGAGGAGGGAGAAGACTGGTCAAACCTGACTAGTGGGCCCTCTGGACCCACTGTCAGCGACCCCGTGTCTGTCCACGTGGTTAAGTGGAGGCGTAAAGCCTCAAGTACGCCTCCTCTGCACCGAAAGCGTATTTCTATCTGAAACGTTTTCTTTTCTGTTTTATTTTATATAACAGATTTTGACCACATCTTTGACTGGCTATAACTTTTTAAATATAACTCCAAATGAGTTGATTCTTTTTCCTACCTTCCTCAAATTTGGTCTAGTTTATTTTAAGATTTACTTGAAAAATTTTCAAACAATTTTTTTGTACTGTTTTTGAAATGTGTGTTAATTCAAATATATTTTTAAATAGGATTTTGGGGAGAGAGAAGAAACTTTCAAAAGTTTTGGAGAGCACCTCACCCCTCCACAACATTGAAGGCAAGCATTCTGAACCCCGGCATAATATTTTTGTGTGTTCGATGACACGTTCATAACATCACCTCACTTTGGAGAAACTTGTTATTTCATGTGATATGATCATATGCATGGGTGCATGTTATTGATTTCCATGCTGTTGGAAATGGACACACTTGTGATGATAATCACCCTCATGTGCCTTGCATGCATACCGGCAGGAACCCGGGAAAACCTCTGCCTTGGGTAGGCATGAGTTTGTCGCCGGTCTCCGTCGGAACGGTTATGTCTGGTATGGCATGGTAAGGTGATATGAGCAGTGACTCTGTTGGTTGAAGATATATTCGTTATACTAACCATGCAGGGAATACCTAAACCTCCTAAGTCGACCGTAGATCGAGTCTTGTGCCAGTAACCCCCATACTTGTTTCGTACTACCACTCGTCTCTACAGCAAGTAGAGTATGGTTCAGTAAGTTGTCAACCTTTTTCTAGCACACACCGTACAGAGAGGCCATGGTGGAAGATACCGGTTGTAGCTGGTAGGCAGGCCACCTGGTCCGGGGGCATGGGTGTTTCCGGTTGGGACCGAGAGGGGAGGCCGCCCCTTAGAGCGCGCGATATAAATTTGATCCCATGCTACGCGAGGTTGTAGCCTCCCCACTTAGAGTTTGCTTAACAGGTGTCGTGGGTGGTTCCAGACACGTGTGAGTTAAGCTGGTGTGTGCAAGTTAGGTGTGTTTTCAACAAAAAGACCATAGACGGAATTAGTCCCGATGGACTAAAGAAATCCGTTACTCGTGGGTAAAGAGTACACCCTCTGCAGAGTATAAACCTATTCGAATAGCCGTGTCCATGGTTAAGGATTACAGTCTGGGATGGGTCAGGTGTCGGTCTTAGTGTCGGTCTTCGGAGGTGAAACGGTTAACCAGAAATGGAATTACTACTCGTGACTTGTGATAACTATGATTATTATTATTGTTGACTAACCCGTGATATTTTTGTTATTATCGAGTATCTCTGGGATGGTTCTACCTCCGGGATATTCATTATGATTGTTTATTTTAAAGCCCTTTATGTGGTGTCGCTCAGACGCCCGACTGTGGCATTTCTTTTAAAGCCCTTTATGTGGTGTCGCTCAGACGCCCGACTGTGGCATTTCTTTTAAAGCCCTTTATGTGGTGTCGTTCAGACGCCCGACTGTGGCATTTCTTTTAAAGCCCTTTATGTGGTGTCGCTCAGACGCCCGACTGTGGCATTTCTTTTAAAGCCCTTTATGTGGTGTCGCTCAGACGCCCGACTGTGGCATTTCTTTTAAAGCCCTTTATGTGGTGTCGCTCAGACGCCCGACTGTGGCATTTCTTTTAAATCCCTTTATGTGGTGTCGCTAAGACGCCCGACTGTGGCTTGCTTGTTATTTATTTCATAAATTTTAATACTACTATGTTATTGCAATTTTATAAATAACTTGCTTGCACGCATCAGAGTTTCATTTATCTTTTGTGACTGACGTCATGAGCATAAAATATTTTCAGCACATCATTGTTATATTATACCTGTGTTCATAATGTTTGCGAGTACATTCAAAGTACTCACTGGCTTGTCCCTGGCTATTGTCTTGGCCAGATTTTCTTGCACGGAGAGGAGCGACGCGATGCCAGCCCCGGAACCCACTCAATGGAGATAGCAGCCTCGCGAAGATAGGAATTAACCTGGTCAGCTGTTCCCGTGGGAAATGGAGTCCCATAGACACTGATGTTTCACAACCCGCTTCCGCCATCAACCACTAGAAACCATTTGTTGTACTCACAGGCCAGAATGGTCTTGTACTACATATTTTGTATTTT
>NC_041380.1:388976413-388982804 GCF_002162155.2 Triticum dicoccoides
CCCTTTATGTGGTGTCGCTAAGACGCCCGACTGTGGCTTGCTTGTTATTTATTTCATAAATTTTAATACTACTATGTTATTGCAATTTTATAAATAACTTGCTTGCACGCATCAGAGTTTCATTTATCTTTTGTGACTGACGTCATGAGCATAAAATATTTTCAGCACATCATTGTTATATTATACCTGTGTTCATAATGTTTGCGAGTACATTCAAAGTACTCACTGGCTTGTCCCTGGCTATTGTCTTGGCCAGATTTTCTTGCACGGAGAGGAGCGACGCGATGCCAGCCCCGGAACCCACTCAATGGAGGTAGCAGCCTCGCGAAGATAGGAATTAACCTGGTCAGCTGTTCCCGTGGGAAATGGAGTCCCATAGACACTGATGTTTCACAACCCGCTTCCGCCATCAACCACTAGAAACCATTTGTTGTACTCACAGGCCAGAATGGTCTTGTACTACATATTTTGTATTTTGCTTGGAATTTCTGTATCAAGTTGGAGCCTCATCAGCTAACAGTAATCCTGGGGCTGATGAGCACAACGGTCTTTTCTGGAAATTTATTACCCGGAAAACCGGTCATGGCAGACTTGGTATCAGAGCCAGGCTGACCATTGGCTAATCCTATCTTAGCCAGGTCAATAAACATAGGCAAACCAACCCACTAGACCTTAGCCAAACCCCAGCCAAGCTTCTCGTGCAAGATAGCCACACAGTGACCCAACACCTTTTGGCAGTCGGTGCCCAACCTATCAACCTAACTTGTCGCTCATGCGCCAGTGACCGGCCCCTAAATAGTCCTTTCTCGCAAGCGTGCGAAGGAAGACTCCGCCCCCTTTTTCCTATAAAAAGGGCACGCTAGTCCCAACACAGCACCGCACAGCCGCTACCCCAAACCGAGCCGCAATGCCTGGACCCATAGTGCACAACGAGACCACAGCAACCAACCTTGGAGGTTTTGTGACCATACTCGCAAACCTCACCCGTCGTGCCTATGCGTTAGAAGAGCCACCAGAATATGTTGTGTATCAAGGACCCATGAGCGGTGAAGACCGTCAATTCTGGGCCACTGTGTGTCGTGGTTCTAAGCCTGACAGTAGAGTGGGGGGTAGATATGGAGAGGCAAGGTCCTAGCTATGGAGAGGTTGTAAACACAAAGGATGTACGAGTTCAGGCCCTTCTCGGAGGAAGTAACAGCCCTACGTCTCGGAGCCCGGAGGCGGTCGAGTGGATTATGAGTATATGAGTTACAAGGTGCCAAACCCTCCTGCCTGTGGAGGGGGGTGGCTTATATAGAGTGCGCCAGGACCCCAGCCAGCCCACGTAGGAGAGGGTTTAAGGTGAGTTAAGTCTGGGGCGTTACTGGTAACGCCCCACATAAAGTGCCTTTACTATCATAAAGTCTACTTGATTACAGGCCGTTGCAGTGCAGAGTGCCTCTTGACCTTCTGGTGGTCGAGTGAGTCTTCGCGGTCGAGTCCTTCAAGTCAGTCGAGTGAGTTCCTCGTTGGTCGACTGGAAGGCGACCTCTTCTAAGGGCGTCCTTGGGTAAGGTACTTAGATCAGGTCCATGACCCTACCCTAGGTATATGACCCCATCATTAGCCCCCGAATGGATTGAGGCTTCGAGTGAGGAAGGAGTTGATGTCGTTTCCGATTAACCTTTGCACACTGGTCGTGCGTTGTTCTGGGCCAAAGAATTTCTTCGTCGATAGTGAGCAACTTGTCTTCGGTCGACTCGATCCATTCTCTTCTTTCGTCGAGTGATTTTTCGGGCTTCGACGGTCTCCGAGCGACGGATCGCGGGAAACCCCACGTCTGGCAGACCGATCTGCCGTTTGCGGATTCCGCGGGATGCGAAATTTGGGGACGCACGCGAAGCGGAGCGGACCGCGGCGTTCGGAGGGGACGGGGCATAGACGCCTCGATCTCCGTGCCGCTTTCTTCGCCACGTATCCCGTCTGCACAACTGTTCCTGATATGATTAGATTGACCGGGCCCACCTGTCAGCCACTCGGAAGGAACCTTATAAATGCGCCCGGCGAGGATTTCTGTACTGCGCCTCAGTCATTCTCTCTCTCCCTCTCCGCTCCCTTCGTCCCCGTCCAGCGCGCTCGCTCTCGCCCCCGCACAACTTCCCCACGCGCATCTCGCCGGCAACCATGGCCAAGGAGAAGACGGCGGCGCTGGAACGTGCGAAGAAGGTGTCGGCGACGGAGAAGGCAAAGGGGAGATCCACCAGCCGCGGCGGGTCCTCGTCCAGATCCCGCCTGCCGAAGGGCTGGGTCCAAGGAGACTGGATCCAGTCGACCATCACCGAGAATGACCTCCTCGACATGGCCAACGAGGGCTTGATCCCTCATGGAGCTGCGAGGCTTCCGGGGAAGGAGTGGCAGCCCCAGCCAGAAGAGGGTGAGTGTGTGCTCTTGGCCACCCATGTTGATCGTGGATTTTCCTTGCCGCCGAGTGTTTTCTTCCGTGGCTTCTTGAATTTCTTTGGGGCGCAGCTCCACCACTTTACCCCAAACTCTATTGCCTATCTTGCCGCGTTCGTGTCCATGTGTGAGGGTTTCCTGGGCTGTCGACCGCACTGGGGTTTGTTCAAGCATATATTCACGTGTCGATCTCAGACCGTGAAGAAGGCGAGCCCAGGTGATGAGAGAACCCGAGTCGTCCAAATGTGTGGGGGTCTGGGAATCCAGGTGAGGAATAAGAGCACCTTCCCGCCCATGACCTTTCCCGAGTCCGTCAGAGGCTGGCAGTCGACTTGGTTCTACTGCCAGGTCCAGTCGACGCCAGGGCAGTCGAGTGGACTCCCTCCGTTTACCATGGACCGAGTGAACAAGCCCTCCCCTCTGAAGCTGATTCCGGAGGAGAAAGCTGACGTGAAGATGTTGATGGAGCGCGTGGTGCAGTTGGTTCGGGAGGGAGTGACTGGCATGGACCTCCTGGAGGTCTTCCTCAGGCGTCGCATCCAGCCCCTTCAGTTCCGGAGCCACTGCATGTGGTTGTACCGTGGGACCGAAGACGAGACTAGAGTCCATCCAGAAGCAGTCGACGACGTCACTCTGGAAAGATGGATGGTAGCCGTTACCGGAAACAAGGATAACCCACGCGGAGCCAGAAGGATTCCTCCACTCGACCACAACAGCGATCCAAACAAGGTACACTTGCCCTGCTCTCCACTGCGCTCTTGTCGCATTCATTTCTTTTTACCCTGCCGACTGGTCGACTGATCCTTGTCTGGACATCTGCTAGGCCCTCACCGAGCTGTACTCGATGCCCAATGGGGCACAAGCTTCGACTGAGGAGGGCGAGGCGAGCGGGGGCGAGAGCCAGGAAGAGGAGGAATGGGACTCGGATGTTGCAGAGGATGATGACGACGATGATGATGATGACGGTGATGAAGATGACGTCGAGGACGAGGAAGAAGAGGAGGAGGAGGTCGTACCACCGCGCTCAGAAAGGCGGTCGAAACTTGTCCACGACCCTTCGACCGAACGTGGTAAGGGGGTTGCGATCGCCACTCAGTCGACCAAGCACCCTCGAACCACCTCTCCGGTGCCGACTGAAAAGGCGCCGAAGCAGCCCAGGGCGGCCTCGTCGAAGCCGATCAAGCTCCTGCCGAAGATGAAGGTGTCCATCCCCACTATATCAGGGTAACCGTGCTGCTCATATTTTCTTATTTTGTGTGAACTTTGTCTTTGGTCGACGCTGAAGTTAGTCGACTGATCCTTTGGAGTTGTAGTGCTGCTACTTCTGAAACCTCGGCCCGGGCTGATGACCACGAGATGGAGGAAGCAGCAACTTCGAACCCAGGTACTGTATTCTTAACGCCGTTCTTAGTCGACTGACTCGCGATCTCTGATCTTGATGTCGACTGATTCGTGATCTCCGATCCTGATTCTTCTCCGTAGCTCCACCAAATACTGTTATCAATCTCCCTGATGATGATGAGGATGAAGAGCCGCTGAAGCGCAGGAGGAGTCGGAAAGCGTCCGCCAGCAAGGTGCCTCAGGATGTGACGGCGCCTGAGATTCTGACTGTGGAGGAAGATAACACCACTCGACACACGGTGTCCTTCGCAGATCCATTGACGAGTGCTCAGCAGCCCTCCCTCTTTACGACGCACCACGTCCCAGAGGACCAAGCTGGCGCAGCGAAGGAGGCGATACGCCAGGCGGGAATCATGATGGAGCAGCTGAAGACCATCCGGGATGCGAGCCAGGCGGCTTATGACGCCAGTTCTGCCCTCCAAAGCAATGTCCAGGTCAGTCGACCACTGTTTGTTCTGTTGGATATGCTACCAAAAACTTTTCCTTTCCGGAATTTATAGTAGTCACCCACTGGGTGTGTCGAATAAACTCCGTGTTAGCGGGGGCACGCTGAGTGCACCCGCTGGGTGTAGTCCCCAAGGCTACGGTCGACTGCTGGCAGTCGGCCTTTAGGCTTTATGATGTCAATTTTTCTGTCAGTCGACTATGTCGACTAGATTTCACAAACCGGTGGGGGCACACTGAGTGCACCCACTGGGTGTAGTCCCCGAGACTGTGGTCGACTGCTTGCAGTTGATCACAGTCTTAAAGAATACATCTCGTTTTTTTTTTGAGGTCAACTGGTCGACTTTGTCTTCAACAGGATTAGTGGGGGCACGCTGAGTGCACCCACTGGGTGTAGTCCCCGAGACTACGATCGAATGCTTGTATTCGGCTGTAGTCTTAGAAACGTGTGTTTTTTCCCTTTTTCACTCGGAAGTGAATTATATTTGACATTTAGTCGATTGGTTCTTCGCAGAACTCCTGTGATCTTGTGGCTCGTTACTCTGAGCTGGAAAACAAGCACACTCAACTCGAGCTGAGCTTGAAGCTGGTTCAAGAGAAGCTGACGAAGGCAAAGGAGGAGACCGAAGGTATGTTTGGTGAGACCTTGACGACTGCTTTTCCCCTTGCTTGTTTCAAAATCTGACCTTGCCGTAACTTGCAGGTAAGGTAAGGGAGGCCCAACAGAAGAAAGACCTTGAACTCGCTGAGAAGATCAAGCTTGCTGACGAGAAGTTAGCTTCAGTCACCAAGCTTGAACAAGACAATACCAATCTGAAAGCTGCTCTTGGGATCGCCAACAAGGAGGTCAGTCGACTGAAGGCTGATAAAGCTGCCCTGACCGACCAAGTCAGCAAATTGACTGGGAAGAAAACTGATCTGAAGGCCTTTCTGAGTAGTCTTGCCAAGAAGCTGTTTCTTATGCTTGAAGGTAAACCTCTATGCTTGGCAAAACATTTCCCATTGTGGTTTTTCCATTCGACCATCCCCTTGACTCAGTGATCATCCTTGCAGAATTTTGCCAAAACTTTGAAGAAGAAACTAGTCGACTGGAGCCAAACCTCGACCCCGTCAATTCTCCGGTGAACGATGAAGTTGCCATGGATGTTTTCCGACTGGAGTCTCGTGTTGCAGCTGTCGTGGACTATCTCGCAAGGCTGAAGGCCGCCACATCTCGCATCGACTCGACGCTCTGGCCTGAGGAGACACTTCAGAATGACCTTGAGTCGCTGATGGCCCGCTTGAACACGATCCCTGGTCGAGTGCAGGAATGGAAGAAGTCCTCGGCTCGGTGTGGTGCGGATGTTGCTCTGTGTCTGGCCCGAGTCCACTGTAAAGATGCGCGAGAAGAGAAGCTGGCGGCTCTTCGGGTGGCCAACACCAAGAAGCATGACTTCAGGTCCTTTATGGAAACTTTCCTTGCAGCTGCCACTCGGATCGCCGACAGAATTGACCTTGATGAATTCGTTGCTCCTTCCAGCCCTCCATAGGAGGGGTAAAAAACTTCTTCTGGCTCGACGCTTTAAATTTGCCTCGGTATGCCGAGTGGAATTGTAACCGATAAACCTTAACAGGCTTAACGCCTGAGCACTCTCGGTTCCTTTAGATATCGATTCAAACTTGAATACGATTGCCTTTGGCTCGAAATGTCTTTTGCAGGTTCAAAGCAAGGCGCCTTTACTGCGATCGACTTATTCTTCAGTCCACTTAGGCGAGCACTGGGCCGCAGCTAAGCCCCCAAGTGAGAGGTTTACTCTTCACTCGGCAGGATTTTTATAACTTAGGCGAGCATAGGGCTGCAGCTAAGCCTCCGAGTGAAAGTCCGGCTTACCACTCGGTAGGATTTTGATAACTTAGGCGAGTGCTTGGACTGCAGCTAAGCCTCCGAGTGAGAGGGTTGCTCTCCACTCGGTAGGATTTTGATAACTTAGGCGAGCACAAGGCTGCAGCTAAGCCCCCGAGTGGAAGTCCGGCTTACCACTCGGTAGGATTTTTATAACTTAGGCGAGTGCTTGGACTGCAGCTAAGCCCCCGAGTGGAAGTCTGGCTTACCACTCGGTAGGATTTTGAT
>NC_041380.1:388983341-389007247 GCF_002162155.2 Triticum dicoccoides
CAACTTAGGCGAGTGCTTGGACTGCAGCTAAGCCCCCGAGTGAGAGGGTTGCTCTTCACTCGGTAGGATTTTGACAACTTAGGCGAGTGCTTGGACTGCAGCTAAGCCCCCGAGTGAGAGGGCTGCTCTACACTCGGTAGGATTTTTATAACTTAGGCGAGCACAGGGCTGCAGCTAAGCCCCCGAGTGAGAGGGTTGCTCTTCACTCGGTAGGATTTTGATAACTTAGGCGAGTCCTTGGACTGCAGCTAAGCCTCCGAGTGGAAGGCTGGCTTACCACTCGGTAGGATTTTGATAACTTAGGCGAAACGGATTCGCAGCTAAGCCTCCGAGTGGGAGTCTGGCTCATCACTCGGTAGGATTTTTACAAACTTAGGCGAAACGGATTCGCAGCTAAGTCACCCACTGAGGGGGAATTTTATTGGACAAAAATAAAAAGTGACAAAAATTATGGAGGAACTATGACACTATTATTTTGAGGTCCATGAACTACAGAAGTACTTTATTGCAACTCATCCGAGTGATAAAACTTAAGTGTAAAATGGGCGGAGTAGTTCCGCGTTCCAAGCTCGGGGCTCGTCGATATTATGCTCGACGTTGTAAAGACGGTACGCCCCGTTGTGGAGAACCTTGGTGACGATGAAGGGGCCTTCCCAAGAAGGAGCAAGCTTGTGTGGTTTGTGCTGATCCACTCGGAGAACTAAATCCCCTTCCTGGAAGGCTCGACCTCTCACATTTCTGGCGTGGAAACGACGCAAATCTTGTTGGTAGATGGTCGAGCGGATCAGAGCGATCTCCCTTTCTTCTTCTAAAAGGTCGACTGCGTCCTGCCGCGCCTGTTCAGCCTCTGCTTCGTTGTAGATTTCAACTCGAGGAGCATTGTGGAGAAGATCACTCGGCAAGACTGCTTCAGCTCCGTAGACCAAGAAGAATGGAGTTCTTCCGGTCGACCGATTAGGTGTGGTCCGCAGCCCCCAAAGCACTGAGGGAAGTTCGTCTACCCAGGCTCCAGCCGCGTGTTTGAGATCACGCATCAGTCGAGGCTTCAATCCCTTAAGAATCAGTCCATTAGCTCGCTCTGCTTGTCCATTCGACTGCGGATGGGCGACTGAAGCATAGTCGACCCGTGTGCCTTGGGAGTTGCAGAAATCTCTGAATTCCTCTGAGTCAAAGTTCGACCCATTATCCGTAATGATGCTGTGCGGGACTCCATATCTGAATATTAGTTCCCTGATGAAGCTAACAGCAGTACCGGTGTCAAGGCTCTTGATTGGTTTAGCCTCGATCCACTTGGTGAACTTGTCGACTGCCACCAGTACATGCGTGAAGCCACTTCGTCCTGTTCTCAAAGGACCGACCATGTCCAGTCCCCATACTGCGAAAGGCCAGACGAGTGGGATGGTCTTCAGAGCTGACGCAGGCTTGTGCGACATATTCGAGTAGAACTGACATCCCTCGCACTTATCCACTATCTCTTTTGCCATCTCATTCGCCTTTGGCCAGTAAAATCTGGCTCGGTATGCTTTGGCCACGATGGTCCGAGAGGACGCATGATGACCACAGGTCCCCGAGTGAATATCATTGAGGATGAGTCGACCTTCTTCCGGTGTTATGCACTTATGACCAACTCCAGTCGCGCTTTCTCTGTATAATTGTCCTTTGATTACGGTAAAGGCCTTAGATCGACGGACGATCTGTCGAGCCTCTTCCTCATCCTCCGGAAGCTCTTTTCTCAGGATATATGCGACATACGGAACTGTCCAGTCGGGAATGACCACCAAAACCTCCATGATCAAGTCGACCACCACTGGGACTTCAACTTCAGTCGGATCTGTGGCACTCTTGGGCTGTGGAGTTTCTTCGGTGAAAGGATCTTGTTTGACTGACGGAGTGTGTATATGCTCCAAGAACACACCACTCGGAATGGCTTCTCTCTTGGAACCTATCTTTGCTAGATCATCAGCCGCTTGATTTTTCAGTCGGGGTATATGATGGAGCTCCAACCCCTCGAACTTCTTTTCCAGCTTCCTCACTGCACTGCAGTATCCAGTCATGGCTGGGCTTCTCACGTCCCATTCTTTCATCACCTGATTGACCACTAAATCCGAGTCGCCATAGACCATCAGGCGACGGACGCCGAGTGAAATGGCCATGCGCAACCCATATAAGAGGGCCTCATATTCTGCCTCATTGTTGGAGGAATCAAAGTGAATCTGGAGCACATATCTGAGCTTATCTCCTCTGGGGGAAACCAGGACAACCCCAGCACCGGAACCATTCAACATCTTAGAGCCATCAAAAAACATGGTCCAATGCTCCGAGTGAACTTCAGTCGGCTGCTGCTGTTCAATCCACTCGGCGAGGAAATCTGCTATTGCCTGGGACTTAATGGCTTTCTTTGCCTCAAACTTGATATCAAGGGGAAGAAGTTCAATCGCCCATTTGGCCACTCGACCAGTTGCATCTCTGTTGTGCAAAATCTCTGATAGTGGAGCGTCGCTGACGACTGTGATGGAATGATCAGAGAAATAATGAGCAACCTTCTTTGTGGTCATGTATATTCCATACACAAGCTTCTGATAATGAGGATATCTCTGCTTGGATGGAGTCAAGACTTCAGACAAATAATACACTGGGCGCTGAACTTTGAGAGCTTTTCCTTCTTCTTCCCGCTCGACCGTTAGCACAGTACTGACGACTTTTCCTGTGGCTGCGATATAGAGCAACAGAGGCTCTTTGCTGATTGGAGCAGCAAGCACCGGCTGGGTGGAGAGCAGAGTTTTGAGCTCGGCAAATGCTGCATCAGCTTTTGGAGTCCACTCGAACTTGTCTGTCTTCTTCATCAGTCGGTAAAGAGGCAATGCCTTTTCACCGAGTCGTGAGATGAATCGACTTAATGCAGCCAAGCATCCAGTAAGCTTCTGGACATCGTGCACTCGCACAGGGCGTTTCATTCGGAGAATAGCGCCAATCTTTTCTGGGTTAGCGTCGACTCCCCGTTCGGAAACGAGAAAACCGAGTAACTTGCCACCAGGAACTCCAAATGTGCACTTTGATGGATTGAGCTTGATATCATATCTTCTGAGGTTGGCAAATGTTTCGGCGAGATCAGCGAGCAGGTCGGAACCTTTTCGTGATTTGACAACAATATCATCCATATATGCTTCCACATTCCGACTGATTTGAGTGAGTAGACACTTCTGAATCATTCGCATAAATGTGGCTCCGGCATTCTTGAGGCCGAATGGCATGGTGATATAACAGAAGCACCCGAATGGAGTGATGAAAGCTGTTTTTACCTCGTCGGGTCCGTACAGACGGATCTGGTGGTACCCGGAGTAGGCATCTAAAAAAGATAGCCTCTCACATCCCGCGGTCGAGTCAACAATTTGATCTATGCGAGGGAGAGGAAAATGATCTTTCGGGCAGGCCCGGTTGATATGCTTGAAATCAATGCACATTCGGAGCGATTTGTCCTTCTTAGGAACCATGACGACATTAGCGAGCCACTCGGAGTGGTATATCTCTCGGATAAATTCGGCCGCCAACACTCGAGCCACTTCTTCACCGATGGCTTTTCTCTTCTGGACGGCGGACCGCCGAAGATGCTCTTTGACTGGTTTTGCAGATGAGTCGACTCTTAGGCGGTGCTCAGCCAGTCCCCTGGAAAGACCTGGCATGTCAGCGGGCTTCCATGCAAAAATGTCCCAGTTCTCACGGAGGAACTGGATGAGCGCTTCTTCCTATTTTGGGTCGAGTGTTGTGGAGATGCGGGTCGGAGCTGCATCGGGGTCGGTCGGGTGAATGTGAACAGGCTTCGTCTCACCGGACGACTAGAATGCAGACTCTGTGGCGGGTTTCTTTGATCGCAGCAAGTCACTCGGATCTGCGTTTTGCTTGTATTCTTCGAACTCGACCGCTGTCACCTGGGAATCGGCAATCTTGGAGCCCTTCTGAAAGCACTTTTCTGCCTTTTTCCGATCACCGGTGACAGTGATCACTCCTTTGGGGCCGGGCATCTTCAATTTGAGGTACACGTAGCATGGTCGAGCCATGAACCGCGCGTAAGCTGGTCTCCCCAAAATGGCATGATATGCAATCTGAAAATCCACGACCTCAAACGTCAGCTTTTCTTTGCGAAAATGCTTCGAATCACCAAACACCACGTCCAAAGCTATTTGGCCGAGTGACTCGGCCTTCTTCCCTGGTATAACTCCATGAAAGCTCATGTTACTAGTGCTCAGTCGGGACATCGGAATGCCCATTCCTTTCAGTGTGTCTGCATACAACAAATTCAGCCCACTTCCACCATCCATCAGCACCTTAGTCAGTCGAGTGCCTTCGACAACTGGATCGACCACCAAAGCTTGCCTCCCCGGGGTGGCAATATGAGTCGGGTGATCAGATTGGTCGAATGTGATGGGTGTTTGAGACCATTTCAGATAATTTGCTTTTGCTGGGGCAACCATGTTCACCTCTCGGTTAATCACTTTCAGTCGACTCCTGCTTTCCACATCTGCAAAGATCATCAGAGTGGAGTTGATATGCGGATATCCTTCCTCACTGTCCTCCTTGTCTTCGGCCTTGTCCGACTCCTTCTCCTTGTCTTTAGACTGTTTTCCCTGAAACTGCTGGATCAGGAGTCGACATTGGCGAGTGGTGTGCTTTGGGTAAATGATATTCCCCTCTTCGTCTTTCTTCGTATGGATGTGACATGGCATATCCATTACGTCGTTCCCTTCTTTATCATTTACCTTCTTGGGGTTCCAGGATCCTTTTGGTTTCCCCTTAAACTTTCCTTGAGTCACGGCCAGAGCCTCTCCAGGAGCTGCCGGTTCAGCCTTCCGCTTCTGTTTCCGACTGGTGTTTCCTTTTTCCAACTGACTCGGCTTGTGCTTGCCGCTTCGGAGTCGGTCTTCTTCTTCGCCGTTGGCGTACTTGGTAGCAATCTCCATCATCCGACTCAAGGTCATGTCACCGGTTCGACCAAACTTCAAACTCAGTTCTCTATTCTTGACACCATCTTTGAAGGCGCAGACTGCCTGATGATCAGACACATTCTCCACAGTGTGGTGCAAAGTGATCCACCTCTAAATATACTCTCTGAGAGTCTCATTAGCCTTCTGCACGCAGACTTGCAACTCTGTCAATCCAGCTGGTCGCTTGCAAGTTCCTTCAAACGTTCTGATGAACACTCGGGACAGATCTTCCCAAGTGTAAATGCTGCTAAGAGGTAGTTGAGTCAACCATGCCCTGGCAGAACCTTCCAGCATGAGGGGCAAGTGCTTCATGGCCACCTCGTCGTTCCCACCACCAATCTGGACTGCCACTCGGTAGTCTTCAAGCCAAGTTTCAGGCTTAGACTCGCCAGTGAACTTGCTGACTCCTGTTGCCAACCTGAAATTGGGAGGGATAACTGCGGCTCTGATAACTCTGCTGAAGCATTCAGGACCAGAAACATGTACTCGACTGCTTGTGGGTACATCTCTGTCGAGTCCACCTCGATGGGCTCTGTTCCGGTCGACCAACCCTTGCACGATAATAGATCGTGCGTCGAAGCCTGGTTCTCTGGGGTCGACTGGAACCCTACGCCCTGTACTGTACCGACGCCTATCATCTGGCTGCCGAGGAGCGTAAGACCCACCCCTCGGAGGGGAATTGGGCACTCGACGCCTATCATCTCGGTCGAGTCTGTCGCCATATTGATCTCGCCGATTCTCGCGCCCTTCACGCCGCGAAGGCGATCTGGGGCTGTGAGCCGACTGAACCGTATTCACAGTGACGGATCGACTGTGAATTCTGTTGCGCGACTGAGACACGGCTGAATTCTGATCTCCAGCTGCCCGGAGCAGATCCCTGATCTGCAGCAAACCTCTGCCAGCTTCCGACTGCGAAGGCTGGATGGACTCTGCTATACGGGTCGCAGCTGCCAAATTCTAAATTGGGGTTCGATATACCTGAGTTGGCGGGAAGAGTTGACGTCGACTGGTGTCGGGAACTCGTTGCCGCGCGCGCTCGTCGAGTGCTCGCTGAAGGTTCTCCAGTCGAGTGCGCTCGGCCAAATTGGCCAGACGCGCCTCCTCCAAGGCACGAGCCTCGGGGGTTTCTCCTGCGATGGGAATACGCAGGGGATCCTCGTTCCTGCGGCGAAGTTCCTGTCTTTGCAGAGAGTCGAGTGGCTCGGGCTGGTACTCTTCATAGCCTCGTGTAGGGTCGCTGCCGTCACCTGCTCCACCACCACGGGCGAAGCCAGGGGGACTGTGGGGCCCGTCGACCATCAAGATTTCCGCCGCTGGATCACTGCTACCGCACTCAGATGCAGTCTCTACGGAGCCAGTCGACAGATCGAACAAGCCGTAGAGAGATTCGTCGGGCTCGATTGCCGCAACTTGGGTGGTGGCCGATTGGCGAGCCACCGCGTGCCTCACCCACCGCTGAAGCCTCGACCGGCCTGAGCGCTTGCGCTGGCGGGAGACCGGGAGGGTGGACGATGGAGGAGCCGACTGATACTGGGTCGACGGCTGCCGCAGCAGAACGCCGCGGACACATGCGCGAAAATGCGTCGCACCGCGGACGGGGAGCGCATCAACGTCGAGTGGAGCCTCCTGGAGCCACGCGGAGTCGTCGGCGATGAAGGTGAGAGTGCCGAGACGGATCTCTTGACCCCCGACCAAAACTCCAGCAGACACCATGATGAAAGTACTCGGAAGAATCGCAACTTCTCCACAAAATCGCTAAAACACCTGCCCCACAGTGGGCGCCAACTGTCGTGGTTCTAAGCCTGACAGTAGAGTGGGGGTAGATATGGAGAGGCAAGGTCCTAGCTATGGAGAGGTTGTAAACACAAAGGATGTACGAGTTCAGGCCCTTCTCGGAGGAAGTAACAGCCCTACGTCTCGGAGCCCGGAGGCGGTCGAGTGGATTATGAGTATATGAGTTACAAGGTGCCGAACCCTCCTGCCTGTGGAGGGGGGTGGCTTATATAGAGTGCGCCAGGACCCCAGCCAGCCCACGTAGGAGAGGGTTTAAGGTGAGTTAAGTCTGGGGCGTTACTGGTAACGCCCCACATAAAGTGCCTTTACTATCATAAAGTCTACTTGATTACAGGCCGTTGCAGTGCAGAGTGCCTCTTGACCTTCTGGTGGTCGAGTGAGTCTTCGCGGTCGAGTCCTTCAAGTCAGTCGAGTGAGTTCCTCGTTGGTCGACTGGAAGGCGACCTCTTCTAAGGGCGTCCTTGGGTAAGGTACTTAGATCAGGTCCATGACCCTACCCTAGGTATATGACCCCATCATTGTGCACATATACGGTAGGGGTCTAGCACCCGAGCGCCCCTACAGGTTCACCGGAAGGACAACTTCCTTTGAGCCACAAGCCATCCAGCTAGCCGCTCGAGAGGCTATAGTTCATCTCAGGCACTTGTCGCCCAGAGTTAACTGTCGCTCGTTCCACTACTACCCCAGACGTGAAGGGTATGGTAGACCACCCCAAGTTGCCAACGGAGATCACGAGACGGACCCCGCATTGTTGCACCTAGTGCGTTATGTAAGAGCACTAGAGGCACTGTTCGACCAGATCACTATTGATCTAATTGCAGCTCGTGGAGAGCTGGTTCATCGAGCTCCGGCGAGAGAAGAAAACGAGCCCAACGCCGACAACCCAGTCGTGCTATTTGGACAACCGATCGAGACCCCGAGATCTGCCCCAGCCATCGGCCAAGGTGCTGCGATAACCCCAGAGGTGCTTCGTCGCATATTGGGAGCACACTCCAACGGGGTTGTGGCCAACAATCCCCGCGATGATCATCATCACTACCCCGACCCTGCAGTTCCTCCGCCATCTCCGACTAATCCCGGCAGTGAGACACGTGGAGAAGCCTCGACATCCACCAGGCACGCCCGTTTAGACATAAACGAGGTAGACTAAGCCGTGTGAGTAGCACCGAGTTTCAGTGTATCCTCGCTTTGTAATCATGCGACCGTGTACATTAACGCAGCCTGTCGTTGTGGCTCTGTTTTAATAGTAACCTTGCATATTTGGTCAGTGCATAGCTGCATATTTTTCCAGGCACAACTACCAAAACCAACCCGACGACAACCACGGTAACACGTCTCTTTATGAGATATGTGTATCTCTGACACTGACCCGACCTTTGGAGCTAAGCTGGCAGATTATTACCTTTCACCTCGGTAAAACGATCCGGCTCCATTGCTATATAAAGGCCACGTTGTGACCTTACCCAGCAACCCCACTTTGTGCACCACACTCGCACTTTTTCCTGTCATGCCGAGCCCCAGCATTCATCTGAGAACCCCAGATGCAACCCCAGGTAGCTTTGTTAAAATATTGTGGGATTTTACCCGCAGTACCATGGATTCTACCCAGCCACCTCAGTACGAGCTGTTCAAATCAAGGATCACCCCATCCACCTCAGAATATTGGGCAGCAATACACATCCCTTGTTGGAAATATGCCCTAGAGGAAATAATAAAAGTATTATTATATTTCATTGTTCATGATAATTGTCTTTTATTCATGCTATAACTGTATTATCCGGAAATCGTAATACACGTGTGAATACTTAGACCACACTATGTCCCTGGTAAGCCTCTAGTTGACCAGCTCGTTGTGATCAACAGATAGTCATGGTTTCCTGACTATGGACATTGGATGTCGTTGATAATGGGATCACATCATTAGGAGAATGATGTGATGGACAAGACCCAATCCTAAGCATAGCATAAAAGATCGTGTAGTTCGTTTTGCTAGAGCTTTGCAAGTGTCAAGTATCTCTTCCTTCGACCATGAGATCGTGTAACTCCCGGATACCGTAAGAGTGCCTTGGGTGTATCAAACGTCACAACGTAACTGGGTGACTATAAAGGTGCATTACAGGTATCTCCGAAAGTAGCTGTTGGGTTGACACGGATTGAGACTGGGATTTGTCACTCCGTATGACGGAGAGGTATCTCTGGGCCCACTCGGTAATGCATCATCATATTGAGCTCAATGTGACCAAGGTGTTGGACACGGGATCATGCATTACGGTACGAGTAAAGTGACTTGCCGGTAACGAGACTGAACAAGGTATTGGGATACCGACGATCGAGTCTCGGGCAAGTAACGTACCGATTGACAAAGGGAATTGCATACATGGTTTGATCGAATCCTCGACATCGTGGTTCATCCGATGACAACATCGAGGAGCATGTGGGAGCCATCATGGGTATCCAGATCCCGCTGATGGTTATTGACTGAGAGCGTCTCGGTCATGTCTGCATGTCTCCCGAACCCGTAGGGTCTACACACTTAAGGTTCGGTGACGCTAGGGTTATGAAGATATGTATATGCAGAAACCCGAATGTTGTTCGGAGTCCCGGATGAGATCCCGGACGTCACGAGGAGTTCCGGAATGGTCCGGAGGTAAAGAATTATATATAGGAAGTGCTATTTTGGGCATCGGGACAAGTTTCGGGGTTATCGGTATTGTACCGGGACCACCGGAAGGGTCCCGGGGGTCCACCGGGTGGGGCCACCTGTCCCGGGGGGCCACATGGGCTGTAGGGGGTGCGCCTTGGCCATCATGGGCCAAGGGCACCAGCCCCTATAGGCCCATGCGCCTAGGGTTTCCCCCTAGGAGGAGTCCTAGTGGTGGAAGGCACCCCTAGGTGCCTTGGGGGGGAGGGAAACCTCCCCTAGGCCGCCGCCCCCCCTAGTAGATCTCATCTACTAGGGCCGGCGCCCCCCCTGGCACCCCTATATATAGTGGGGGAGAGGAGGGACTTCATACACCAGCCCCTGGCGCCTCCTCCTCCCCCCGTTACGTCTCTCCCTCGTAGTCTCGGCGAAGCCCTGCTGCTGTGACGCCCTGCATCCACCACCACGCCGTCGTGCTGCTGGATCTTCATCAACCTCTCCTTCCCCCTTGCTGGATCAAGAAGGAGGAGACGTCTCCCGTCCCGTACGTGTGTTGAACGCGGAGGTGCCGTCCGTTCGGCGCTGGTCATTGGTGATTTGGATCACGTCGAGTACGACTACATCATCACCTTGCAAGCTTCCGCACGCGATCT
This sequence comes from Triticum dicoccoides, assembly GCF_002162155.2. Taxonomy (NCBI): domain Eukaryota; kingdom Viridiplantae; phylum Streptophyta; class Magnoliopsida; order Poales; family Poaceae; genus Triticum; species Triticum dicoccoides. The sequence goes on from NC_041380.1 coordinate 388,993,409, forward strand.
ACAAGTGGTATGTAGATGCAAACTCTCTCCCTAGACTCGTTGCTTAGATGAACTCATAGATGGATCTTGGTGAAACCGTAGGAAAAATTTTAATTTTCTGCAACGTTCCCCAACAGTCTGTTGGAAATATGCCCTAAAGGCAATAATAAAAGTATTATTATATTTCATTGTTCATGATAATTGTCTTTTATTCATGCTATAACTGTATTATCCGGAAATCGTAATACACGTGTGAATACTTAGACCACACTATGTCCCTGGTAAGCCTCTAGTTGACCAGCTCGTTGTGATCAACAGATAGTCATGGTTTCCTGACTATGGACATTGGATGTCGTTGATAACGGGATCACATCATTAGGAGAATGATGTGATGGACAAGACCCAATCCTAAGCATAGCATAAAAGATCGTGTAGTTCGTTTTGCTAGAGCTTTGCAAGTGTCAAGTATCTCTTCCTTCGACCATGAGATCGTGTAACTCCCGGATACCGTAAGAGTGCTTTGGGTGTATCAAACGTCACAACGTAACTGGGTGACTATAAAGGTGCATTACAGGTATCTCCGAAAGTAGCTGTTGGGTTGACACGGATCGAGACTGGGATTTGTCACTCCGTATGACGGAGAGGTATCTCTGGGCCCACTCGGTAATGCATCATCATAATGAGCTCAATGTGACCAAGGTGTTGGACACGGGATCATGCATTACGGTACGAGTAAAGTGACTTGCCGGTAACGAGACTGAACAAGGTATTGGGATACCGACGATCGAGTCTCGGGCAAGTAACGTACCGATTGACAAAGGGAATTGCATACAGGGTTTGATCGAATCCTCGACATAGTGGTTCATCCGATGACAACATCGAGGAGCATGTGGGAGCCATCATGGGTATCCAGATCCCGCTGATGGTTATTGACATAGAGCGTCTCGGTCATGTCTGCATGTCTCCCGAACCCGTAGGGTCTACACACTTAAGGTTCGGTGACGCTAGGGTTATGAAGATATGTATATGCAGAAACCCGAATGTTGTTCGGAGTCCCGGATGAGATCCCGGACGTCATGAGGAGTTCCGGAATGGTCCGGAGGTAAAGAATTATATATAGGAAGTGCTGTTTCGGGCATCGGGACAAGTTTCGGGGTTATCGGTATTGTACCGGGACCACCGGAAGGGTCCCGGGGGTCCACCGGGTGGGGCCACCTGTCCCGAGGGGCCACATGGGCTGTAGGGGGTGCGCCTTGGCCATCATGGGCCAAGGGCACCAGCCCCTATAGGCCCATGCGCCTAGGGTTTCCCCCTAGGAGGAGTCCTAGTGGTGGAAGGCACCCCTAGGTGCCTTGGGGGGGAGGGAAACCTCCCCTAGGCCGCCGCCCCCCTAGTAGATCTCATCTACTAGGGCCGGCGCCCCCCTGGCACCCCTATATATAGTGGGGGAGAGGAGGGACTTCATACACCAGCCCCTGGCGCCTCCACCTCCCCCCATTACGTCTCTCCCTCGTAGTCTCGGCGAAGCCCTGCTGCTGTGACGCCCTGCATCCACCACCACGCCGTCGTGCTGCTGGATCTTCATCAACCTCTCCTTCCCCCTTGCTGGATCAAGAAGGAGGAGACGTCTCCCGTCCCGTACGTGTGTTGAACGCGGAGGTGCCGTCCGTTCGGCGCTGGTCATCGGTGATTTGGATCACGTCGAGTACGACTACATCATCACCTTGCAAGCTTCCGCACGCGATCTACAAGTGGTATGTAGATGCAAACTCTCTCCCTAGACTCGTTGCTTAGATGAACTCATAGATGGATCTCGGTGAAACCGTAGGAAAAATTTTAATTTTCTGCAATGTTCCCCAACAGTGGCATCATGAGCTAGGTCTATGCGTAGTTCTCTTTGCACGAGTAGAACACAACTTTGTTGTGGGCGTGGATTTTGTCATCTTACTTGCCTCTACTAGTCTTTTCTTGCTCAACGGTATTGTGGGATGAAGCGGCCCGGACCAACCTTACACGTACGCTTACGTGAGACCGGTTCCACCGATTGACATGCACTAGTTGCATAAGGTGGCTGGCGGGTGTCTGTCTCTCCCACCTTAGTTGGAGCGGAATCGATGAACAGGGCCCTTATGAAGGGTAAATAGAAGTTGACAAAATCACGTTGTGGTGATTCGTAGGTAAGAAAACGTTCTTGCTAGAACCCAATTGCAGCCACGTAAAAGATGCAACAACAATTAGAGGACGTCTAACTTGTTTTTGCAGCGATTGATCATGTGATGTGATATGGCCAGAAGTTGTGATGAATGATGAATCGTGATGTATGAGATCATGTTCTTTGTAATAGGAGTCACGACTTGCATGTCGATGAGTATGACAACCGGCAGGAGCCATAGGAGTTGTCATTATTTTTTATATGACCTGCGTGTCATTGAATAACGTCATGTAAACTGCTTTACTTTATTGCTAAACGTTAGTCATAGAAGTAGAAGTAGTCGTTGGCGTGACAACTTCATGAAGACACGATGATGGAGATCATGATGATGGAGATCATGGTGTCAAGCCGGTGACAAGATGATCATGGAGCCCCGAAGATGAAGATCAATGGAGCTATATGATATTGGCCATATCATGTCACAACTATATAATTGCATGTGATGTTTATTATGTATTATGCATCTTGTTTACTTAGGACGACGGTAGTAAATAAGATGATCCCTTATAAAATTTCAAGAAGTGTTCTCCCCTAACTGTGCACCGTTGCTACAGTTCGTCGTTTCTAAGCACCACGTGATGATCGGGTGTGATGGATTCTTACGTTCACATACAACGGGTGTAAGACAGTTTTACACAACGAAAACACTTAGGGTTAACTTGATGAGCCTAGCATGTGCAGACATGGCCTCGGAACACGGAGACCGAAAGGTCGAACACGAATCGTATGGAAGATACGATCAACATGAAAATGTTCACCGACGATGACTAGTCCGTCTCACGTGATGATCGGACACGGGCTAGTCGACTCGGATCGTGTAACACTTAGATGACTAAAGGGATGTCTAATCTAAGTGGGAGTTCATAATTTGATTAGAACTTTATTATCATGAACTTAGTCTAAAACCTTTGCAAATATGTCTTGTAGATCAATGGCCAACGCTAACGTCAACATGAACTTCAACGCGTTCCTAGAGAAAACCAAGCTGAAAGATGATGGCAGCAACTATACGGACTGGGTCCGGAACCTGAGGATCATCCTCATAGCTGCCAGGAAACAATATGTCCTAGAAGGACCGCTAGGTGACGCTCCCGTCCCAGAGAACCAAGACATTATGAATGCTTGGCAGTCTCGCGCTGATGATTACTCCCTCGTTCAGTGCGGCATGCTTTACAACTTAGAACCGGGGCTCCAAAAGCGTTTTGAGCATCACGGAGCATATGAGATGTTCGAAGAGCTGAAACTAGTTTTTCAAGCTCATGCCCGGGTCGAGAGATATGATGTCTCCGACAAGTTCTACAGTTGTAAGATGGAGGAAAACAATTCTGTCAGTGAGCACATCCTGAAGATGTCTGGGTTGCACAACCGTATGACCCAGCTGAACATTAACCTCCCAGATGAGGCGGTCATTGACAGAATCCTCCAGTCGCTCCCACCAAGCTACAAGAGCTTTGTGATGAACTACAACATGCAGGGAATGGAAAAGACCATTCCTGAAGTGTTCTCGATGCTGAAGTCAGCAGAGGCTGAAATCAAGAAAGAACATCAAGTGTTGATGGTCAATAAGACCACTAAGTTCAAGAAGGGCAAGGTTAAGAAGAACTTCAAGAAGGACGGCAAAGATGTTGCCGCGCCTGATAAGCCAGTTACGGGAAGAAGTCAAAGAATGGACCCAAGCGTGAGACTGAGTGCTTTTATTGCAAGGGGAAGGGTCACTGGAAGCGGAACTGCCCCAAATACTTAGCGGATAAGAAGGCCGGCAACACCAAAGGTATATTTGATATACATGTGATTGATGTGTACCTTACCAGTAATCGTAGTAACTCCTGGGTATTTGATACCGGTGCCGTTGCTCATATTTGTAACTCACAGCAGGAGCTGCGGAATAAACGGAGACTGGCAAAGGACGAGGTGACGATGCGCGTCGGGAATGGTTCCAGAGTCGATGTGATCGCCGTCGGCACGCTGCCTCTACATTTACCTACGGGATTAGTTTTGAACCTTAATAATTGTTATTTAGTGCCAAGTTTGAGCATGAACATTGTATCAGGATCTCGTTTAATACGAGATGGCTACTCATTTAAGTTTGGGAATAATGGTTGTTCGATTTATATGAGAGATATGTTTTATGGTCATGCTCCGATGGTCAATGGTTTATTCTTAATGAATCTCGAGCGTAATATTACACATGTTCATAGTGTAGATGCCAAAAGATTTAAAGTTGATAACGATAGTCCCACATACTTGTGGCACTGCCGCCTTGGTCACACTGGTGTCAAGCGCATGAAGAAGCTCCATGCCGATGGACTTTTAGAGTCTCTTGATTATGAATCGTTTGACACGTGCGAACCATGCCTCTTGGGCAAAATGACCAAGACTCCGTTCTCCGGAACAATGGAGCGAGCAACCAACTTGTTGGAAATCATACATACCGATGTGTGCGGTCCAATGAGCGTTGAGGCTCGCAGAGGATATCGTTATGTTCTCACTCTCACAGATGACTTGAGTAGATATGGGTATGTCTACTTAATGAAACACAAGTCTGAGACCTTTGAAAAGTTCAAGGAATTTCAGAATGAGGTGGAGAATCAACGTGACCGAAAGATAAAATTCTTACGATCAGATCGTGGAGGAGAATACTTAAGTCACGATTTTGGTACACACTTAAAGAAATGTGGAATTGTTTCACAGCTCACGCCGCCTGGAACACCTCAGCGAAACGGTGTGTCCGAACGTCATAATCGCACTCTATTGGATATGGTGCGGTCTATGATGTCTCTTACCGATTTACCGCTATCATTTTGGGGATACGCTCTAGAGACAGCTACATTCACTTTAAATAGGGCACCGTCTAAATCCGTTGAGACGACACCGTATGAATTATGGTTTGGAAAGAAACCTAAGCTGTCGTTTCTAAAAGTTTGGGGATGCGAAGCTTATGTCAAGAAACTTCAACCTGAAAAGCTCGAACCCAAGTCGGAAAAATGCGTATTCATAGGATACCCTAAGGAAACTGTTGGGTATACCTTCTACTTAAGATCCGAAGGCAAGATCTTTGTTGCCAAGAACGGATGCTTTCTGGAAAAAGAGTTTCTCTCGAAAGAAGTAAGTGGGAGAAAAGTAGAACTCGATGAAGTACTACCTCTTGAGCGGGATAGTGACGCAGCACAGGAAACCATTCCTGTGATGCCCACACCAACTGAAGAGGAAAACCATGATAATGATCAAGGTACTTCGGATCAAGTTACTGCTGAACTTCGTAGGTCCACAAGGACACGTTCCGCACCAGAGTGGTACGGCAACCCTGTCCTGGAAATCATGTTGTTAGACAACAATGAACCTTCGAACTATGAAGAAGCAATGGAGGGCCCGGATTCCAACAAATGGCTTGAAGCCATGAAATCCGAGATAGAATCCATGTATGAAAACAAAGTATGGACTTTGACAGACTTGCCCGATGATCGGCGAGCGATAGAAAACAAATGGATCTTTAAGAAGAAGACGGACGCGGATGGTAATGTTACCATCTATAAAGCTCGACTTGTCGCTAAGGGTTATCGACAGGTTCAAGGGATTGACTACGACGAGACATTCTCTCCCGTAGCGAAGCTAAAGTCCGTCCGAATCATGTTAGCAATTGCCGCATACTATGATTATGAGATATGGCAGATGGACGTCAAAACAGCATTCCTTAACGAGCATCTTAAGGAAGAACTGTATATGATGCAGCCGGAAGGTTTTGTCGATCCTCGGAACGCTAACAAAGTATGCAAGCTCCAGCGATCCATTTATGGATTGGTGCAAGCATCTCGGAGTTGGAACATTCGCTTTGATGAGATGATCAAAGCGTTTGGGTTTATGCAGACTTATGGAGAAGCCTGCGTTTACAAGAAAGTGAGTGGGAGCTCTGTAGCATTTCTCATATTATATGTAGATGACATACTCCTGATGGGAAATAATATAGAATTTCTGGACAGCATTAAGGCCTACTTGAATAAGTGTTTTTCAATGAAGGACCTTGGAGAAGCTGCTTATATATTAGGCATCAAGATCTATAGAGATAGATCGAGACGCCTCATAGGTCTTTCACAAAGCACATACCTTGATAAGATTTTGAAGAGATTCAGAATGGATCAGTCCAAGAAGGGGTTCTTGCCTATGTTACAAGGTATGAGACTGAGCTCAGCTCAGTCACCGACCACGGCAAAAGATAAAGAAGAGATGAGTGTCATCCCCTATGCTTCAGCCATAGGATGTATTATGTATGCCATGCTGTGTACCAGACCCGATGTAAACCTTGCCGTAAGTTTGGTAGCAAGATACCAAAGTAATCCCGGCAAGGAACACTGGACAGCGGTCAAGAATATCCTGAAGTACCTAAAAAGGACAAAGGACATGTTTCTCGTTTATGGAGGAGACGAAGAGCTCGTCGTAAAAGGTTACGTTGACGCTAGCTTCGACTCAGATCTGGATGACTCTAAGTCACAAACCGGATACGTGTATATGTTGAATGGTGGAGCAGTAAGCTGGTGCAGCTGCAAGCAGAGCGTCGTGGCGGGATCTACGTGTGAAGCGGAGTACATGGCAGCCTCGGAGGCAGCACATGAAGCGATTTGGGTGAAGGAGTTCATCACCGACCTAGGAGTCATACCCAATGCGTCGGGGCCGATCAAACTCTTCTGTGACAACACTGGAGCTATTGCCCTCGCAAAGGAGCCCAGGTTTCACAAGAAGACCAGGCACATCAAGCGTCGTTTCAACTCCATCCGTGAAAATGTTCAAGATGGAGACATAGAGATTTGCAAAGTGCACACGGATCTGAATGTCGCAGATCCGCTGACTAAACCTCTCTCGCGTGCAAAACATGATCAACACCAGAACTCTATGGGTGTTCGATTCATCACAATGTAACTAGATTAGTGACTCTAGTGCAAGTGGGAGACTGTTGGAAATATGCCCTAGAGGCAATAATAAAAGTATTATTATATTTCATTGTTCATGATAATTGTCTTTTATTCATGCTATAACTGTATTATCCGAAAATCGTAATACACGTGTGAATACTTAGACCACACTATGTCCCTGGTAAGCCTCTAGTTGACCAGCTCGTTGTGATCAACAGATAGTCATGGTTTCCTGACTATGGACATTGGATGTCGTTGATAACGGGATCACATCATTAGGAGAATGATGTGATGGACAAGACCCAATCCTAAGCATAGCATAAAAGATCGTGTAGTTCGTTTTGCTAGAGCTTTGCAAGTGTCAAGTATCTCTTCCTTCGACCATGAGATCGTGTAACTCCCGGATACCGTAAGAGTGCCTTGGGTGTATCAAACATCACAACGTAACTGGGTGACTATAAAGGTGCATTACAGGTATCTCCGAAAGTAGCTGTTGGGTTGACACGGATCGAGACTGGGATTTGTCACTCCGTATGACGGAGAGGTATCTCTGGGCCCACTCGGTAATGCATCATCATAATGAGCTCAATGTGACCAAGGTGTTGGACACGGGATCATGCATTACGGTATGAGTAAAGTGACTTGCCGGTAACGAGACTGAACAAGGTATTGGGATACCGACGATCGAGTCTCGGGCAAGTAACGTACCGATTGACAAAGGGAATTGCATACAGGGTTTGATCGAATCCTCGACATAGTGGTTCATCCGATGACAACATCGAGGAGCATGTGGGAGCCATCATGGGTATCCAGATCCCGCTGATGGTTATTGACTGAGAGCGTCTCGGTCATGTCTGCATGTCTCCCGAACCCGTAGTGTCTACACACTTAAGGTTCGGTGACGCTAGGGTTATGAAGATATGTATATGCAGAAACCCGAATGTTGTTCGGAGTCCCGGATGAGATCCCGGACGTCACGAGGAGTTCCGGAATGGTCCGGAGGTAAAGAATTATATATAGGAAGTGCTGTTTCGGGCATCGGGACAAGTTTCGGGGTTATCGGTATTGTACCGGGACCACCGGAAGGGTCCCGGGGGTCCACCGGGTGGGGCCACCTGTCCCGGGGGGGCACATGGGCTGTAGGGGGTGCGCCTTGGCCATCATGGGCCAAGGGCACCAGCCCCTATAGGCCCATGCGCCTAGGGTTTCCCCCTAGGAGGAGTCCTAGTGGTGGAAGGCACCCCTAGGTGCCTTGGGGGGGAGGGAAACCTCCCCTAGGCCACCGCCCCCCTAGTAGATCTCATCTACTAGGGCCGGCGCCCCCCTGGCACCCCTATATATAGTGGGGGAGAGGAGGGACTTCATACACCAGCCCCTGGCGCCTCCACCTCCCCCCGTTACGTCTCTCCCTCGTAGTCTCGGCGAAGCCCTGCTGCTGTGACGCCCTGCATCCACCACCACGCCGTCGTGCTGCTGGATATTCATCAATCTCTCCTTCCCCCTTGCTGGATCAAGAAGGAGGAGACGTCTCCCGTCCCGTACGTGTGTTGAACGCGGAGGTGCCGTCCGTTCGGCGCTAGTCATCGGTGATTTGGATCACGTCGAGTACGACTACATCATCACCTTGCAAGCTTCCGCACGCGATCTACAAGTGGTATGTAGATGCAAACTCTCTCCCTAGACTCGTTGCTTAGATGAACTCACAGATGGATCTCGGTGAAACCGTAGGAAAAATTTTAACTTTCTGCAACGTTCCCCAACATCCCTCCCGTAGACTCCAATCAAGATCCAACGGAAGTTTCCTTCATGGGGAAATCTATGCCAACCCCACACCTGGCCATAGAAGCTGCTGCGAAAGAAGCGATTGCTCGTCTTCGATCCGCAGTACCCTATGCTCGCGAACAAGGATATTATTACTTTCCGAGCCGTGCAGCACCCGGAGAAGTAACATCTTTTCCCGGTGGACGTATTGAGAGAGACCCAGTTCTGGCCAACCTTATCCAGTACATCATTGCTCAAGAGCATTTGAACTAGCGAGTGATGGATTATCTCCAGAGCCTCGCAGATTTAAATCCTCAGATTGCCATCGGCAGACCACTGAGACCCGACCCGGAGAGACGCATACATCGACTGGTCAATCCACTTCCTCCGATAGAAGAGGAGTGTATTCCTTTACCAGAGACATTTTATCAGGACCCCGTCCAGTTACCGTTTTCATTTTAGACGTCACTACTGTATTTGTTTTTGCAGCATTTATATTTGCGTGTATCTTATGCATGGTACCCCAAATTTGTGCGACGAGTCAATTATTTTGGCTTCTACTAATGTGTGTAGTTTTTGTTATGGTTTATGCTCCTTTAAATTAACTGTTTTTCCCTCGCAAAATCCTGGAGTGAGATTTCTTTTCCCTGAGTTGCTACACCTGCCCCTTCTCACGACGTGGATTATTTAATTTCACACAGCACCACGCAGCAGACTCACAACCATAATCATTCGGACACATACACAGTTTGCAAAACCTTGCAACGGTGTTACATCCAGCTAATCACCCCCACTAACAACAGTTAGCACCCGGCACACTCCATCTACTCCTCATGATCACCACCACCGCGGAGAGCCAACACCCGAGCCGCAGCGTCGCGACACTCGTCGAAGATCATCGCACACAGGAGCACAGAGAGCCCCAGCAGTGTCGCCAGCCCTCCGCATATCAGGATCACAAACCAGTCCGGCATCGCCTCCGCCATTAGAGCCTCACCCGAGCTTCTGTAAGCAGTAATGGAGAAAGAAGGAGGAGGAGAAGTGAGGCCAGGTGTGAGGAAGAAGAGAGAGTCACCCCGGCCGTTTTATAGCTCGAGCTCGGTGTACGGTGGGCGAAGTCCACCAACGCCGCTCGTCGCCGAACGCCGGTGTTCGGAGTCGAATCCGCGAGCAGTGCCGATGGCGCGCTGGCCCGCGAGGTGAGTGCATGCTGCACCGGCAGCTAGCACGCCACGCACTACCACGGTACGGCCTAGATGCCCTACGCATTAGGCATCGCCGATGGAGAAAGCGTGCGGGAGAGAGGAGGTAAGAGGAAGAACCAGAGGGAGAAGAGGAGACTGACAGTGGACCCCGGGTCCACCTGTCGGCCAGAGAGAGCACTGTGCTCTCGGGTACGACCAGCGTATATTTAAATTTAGGAGTTATTCTAAATTTTTATCCAGCGTAGAAATCACACGTTTTTATCCCGAACCGTAGACTCTTCCACGCAGCCCCAGTTTTCACACTGTGGTTTTTCACCACTTATTGCCCTCTCATTGTAGCCACATCTTTATTGCGTAATTATTTTCTTAACACCGCTTTTAGCAAATCTCGAGGACGAGATTTTTCTTAAGGGGGATAGTATTGTGACACCCAAAAAATTTGGCCTTGTTTTATTGAATTAAATTTTTGCCAGGAATTAAAACTTTGGATTTCTGAGCTCCATTTTGATTTTTTTTAATCTTTTCCTTCCCTGTCATGATGAGTTTTTCCCAAAGAGAAAACTTTTCAAATATGTTATTGGACTTGTTTAACCTCTCAAGAAAAACTTTTCTTTTATCAGTGTAACTAATTAATTAATTTAATTGTTTGATCTTTACTTTCTTGAAAATGGATTTTTAAGGTTAAATGGCCATATTTGAACTACAACCATTTGATAAATTCACTTAAATTTCCAACCAAAATTTGGAGATGTCATGTGATGTTTTTAAATCCCTTTTTTGCAAAAATATATTTCATTCTTGAAATATTTTGAGCTCTACAGCAAATTTTGTTCTCTGGTCCAGTGGGCAATTTTGCACTACAACTCCTTTAAATAATTATTTCTAGCCCCCACCAAAATTTTGGGATGATGGTAATGTCCTAAGATTCCACTTTGTGCAAAAACCTAGTGCTGTTCTTTGAAAAATCTGAGTGAATCAACCTCATCTTCAGTCTGGACCAACTTGATGGTTTGTACAGCAACCTCCATTTTAGTTGTTCCTATACCCTTGATTATTTCTCCTACTTGTAGTCCTCCATGTTAAACCCTTAAGTCCAGGAGCATGCACCTTTTGGATCATTTTTGGTTCATGAAATAATGCTATTTATTTCTTGTCCAGAATTGAAGTTTTGTAAAACTTACACTAGCAAGTTTCTGCTTTTGGCCAACTAACCTCACCACTCTCTCTTGCATCTTAAGAGACCACCAGTTGGAGTTTTTGGCCACTCCAAGACTTGCCTAAGTGCCCTTGGCATTTTGTCAAACACCTGGAGTGCATGACCAGTTTTGACATGAGTTGTGGCATTGCACTGTGAACTTGCACCTCTGATCAAACTAGCATGTCCACTAGACTCCCCGTTACTCCTAATCTGGGTCTGTTAATTGCCAGCCTCGACCGCGACCTCTAGCATGCTCTGGCATTACGTCGAGCACGTCCCGTGCACGCCCGGAGCGAGAGCAGAGCGTGCGTTTGGCACGCACGTGCGCCGAGCCGACACGCTGGCCCCCACGGTTTTAGCCCACACTGCAGAACCTCGCCACGCACTCCCTTTCTCACCGCTACGCGCCAAGCCGCCCCTCGCCACGCCCGGCAAGCCAAGAGCTAGCCGTCGTCGCTGCCCGACAGCCTCTGCCCATGTCGGCGCCGCCAAAGCCACCTCCGCTCGCCAGCTCGCCCCTGGAGCAGTGCCCGCTCGTCCGCTAGCTCCTGCCGTCATCCCCAGCCACGCCACGTTGCCCTGCAAGCTACAGAGAGGCGGTTCGCCGGAGAGCTTATCCGGCCGCCGCGGAACCGACCTCGACGAGCTATAAAAGGAGACCCCCGAGCCTCCCCGAGCACACAGGAAGCCTTAGAATGCTCCCCTAGTCCTCCCATGGCAGCCAATCGACCCGGGGGAGGTCTTCTTCCCCACCTCCGGCAACTGCAGCCGCCACCACTGCCCCGGCCAATTCGGCACCACCAGGGCCTCCCACTCTCCGTTCTCTCCACCAAGAGCCCCCTCATCCTCCCGTAAACCATTCCCACTACTCGATTTTGATCGAGGACCACCGTAGCCCCAAAACCACTCTGCTCCCGAAGCTCTCCGTCCGCCGCGAAGCTCACCGCCGATGACCCCGTCCACTTCCGAGACCGTAGCACCCACCGGCGGGACCGCCTCGACCCCCTGAGCCCGTGGATGACTTCGGTTTCTCGAACGGAGCCGCCATTCGCCGGCGGCGATCGTCGGAGTCCCGCCTCCACTCGGGACAGAGAAAGAGGAGGGAGAAGACTGGTCAAACCTGACTAGTGGGCCCTCTGGACCCACTGTCAGCGACCCCGTGTCTGTCCACGTGGTTAAGTGGAGGCGTAAAGCCTCAAGTATGCCTCCTCTGCACCGAAAGCGTATTTCTATCTGAAATGTTTTCTTTTCTGTTTTATTTTATATAACAGATTTTAACCACATCTTTGACTGGGTATAACTTTTTAAATATAACTCCAAATGAGTTGATTCTTTTTCCTACCTTCCTCAAATTTGGTCTAGTTTATTTTAAGATTTATTTGAAAAACTTTCAAACAATTTTTTTGTACTGTTTTTGAAATGTGTGTTAATTCAAATATATTTTTAAATAGGATTTTGGGGAGAGAGAAGAAACTTTCAAAAGTTTTGGAGAGCACCTCACCCCTCCACAACATTGAAGGCAAGCATTCTGAACCCCGGCATAATATTTTTGTGTGTTCGATGACACGTTCATAACATCACCTCACTTTGGAGAAACTTGTTATTTCATGTGATATGATCATATGCATGGGTGCATGTTATTGATTTCCATGCTGTTGGAAATGGACACACTTGTGATGATACTCACCCTCATGTGCCTTGCATGCATACCAGCAGGAACCCGGGAAAACCTCTGCCTTGGGTAGGCATGAGTTTGTCGCCGGTCTCCGTCGGAACGGTTATGTCTGGTATGGCATGGTAAGGTGATATGAGCAGTGACTCTGTTGGTTGAAGATATATTCGTTATACTAACCATGCAGGGAATACCTAAACCTCCTGAGTCGACCGTAGATCGAGTCTTGTGCCAGTAACCCCCATACTTGTTTCGTACTACCACTCGTCTCTACAGCAAGTAGAGTACGGTTCAGTAAGTTGTCAACCTTTTTCTAGCACACACCGTACAGAGAGGCCATGGTGGAAGATACCGGTTGTAGCTGGTAGGCAGGCCACCTGGTCCGGGGGCATGGGTGTTTCCGGTTGGGACCGAGAGGGGAGGCCACCCCTTAGAGCGCGCGATATAAATTTGATCCCATGCTACGCGAGGTTGTAGCCTCCCCACTTAGAGATTGCTTAACAGGTGTCGTGGGTGGTTCCAGACACGTGTGAGTTAAGCTGGTGTGTGCAAGTTAGGTGTGTTTTCAACAAAAAGACCGTAGACGGAATTAGTCCCGATGGACTAAAGAAATCCGTTACTCGTGGGTAAAGAGTACACCCTCTGCAGAGTATAAACCTATTCGAATAGCCGTGTCCATGGTTAAGGATTACAGTCTGGGATGGGTCAGGTGTCGGTCTTAGTGTCGGTCTTCGGAGGTGAAACGGTTAACCAGAAATGGAATTACTACTCGTGACTTGTGATAACTATGATTATTATTATTGTTGACTAACCCGTGATATTTTTGTTATTATCGAGTATCTCTGGGATGGTTCTACCTCCGGGATATTCATTATGATTGTTTATTTTAAAGCCCTTTATGTGGTGTC
>NC_041380.1:389007326-389023617 GCF_002162155.2 Triticum dicoccoides
TTCTTTTAAAGCCCTTTATGTGGTGTCGCTCAGACGCCCGACTGTGGCATTCCTTTTAAAGCCCTTTATGCGGTGTCGCTCAGACGCCCGATTGTGGCATTTCTTTTAAAGCCCTTTATGTGGTGTCGCTCAGACGCCCGACTGTGGCATTTCTTTTAAAGCCCTTTATGTGGTGTCGCTAAGACGCCCGACTGTGGCTTGCTTGTTATTTATTTCATAAATTTTAATACTACTATGTTATTGCAATTTTATAAATAACTTGCTTGCACGCATCAGAGTTTCATTTATCTTTTGTGACTGACGTCATGAGCATAAAATATTTTCAGCACATCATTGTTATACTATACCTGTGTTCATAATGTTTGCGAGTACATTCAAAGTACTCACTGACTTGTCCCTAGCTATTGTCTTGGCCAGATTTTCTTGCACGGAGAGGAGCGACGCGATGCCAGCCCCGGAACCCACTCAATGGAGATAGTAGCCTCGCGAAGATAGGAATTAACATGGTCAGCTGTTCCCGTGGGAAATGGAGTCCCATAGACACTGATGTTTCACAACCCGCTTCCGCCATCAACCACTAGAAACCATTTGTTGTACTCACAGGCCAGAATGGTCTTGTAATACATATTTTGTATTTTGCTTGGAATTTCTGTATCAAGTTGGAGCCTCATCAGCTAACAGTAATCCTGGGGCTGATGAGCACGATGGTCTTTTCTGGAAATTTATTACTCGGAAAACCGGTCGTGGCAGTTAATGCGGCGCTTATGTTTGTTACGACGTGACTTGCTATTGCCGTCCTTGGTATCTGAGGTACCATGGTTCTTTGATATGTTATTACTGCGAGCCAGCCAGTTGTCTTGTCCCGCACAAAAGCGGGTCATGAGCGTCGTGAGAGCTGCCATAGATTTCGACTTTTCCTGACCAAGGTGCTGGGCTAGCCACTCGTCTCGGATGTTGTGTTTGAAAGCCGCTAAGGCCTCCACATCCAGACAGTCGACGATTTGATTTTTCTTTGTAAGGAACCAAGTCCAGAATTGTCTGGCCGACTCTTCTGGCTGCTGAATTATGTGGCTCAAGTCATCGGCGTCTGGTGGTCGCACATAAGTGCCCTGAAAGTTGTCGAGGAATGCAGCTTCCAGATCTTCCCGGCAGCTAATGGAGTCCGCTGGCAAGCTGTTAAGCCAATGCCGCGCTAGTCCTTTGAGCTTTAGTGGGAGGTATTTGATGGCGTGTAAGTCATCACCGCGGGCCATGTGGATGTGGAGGAGGAAATCCTCAATCCATACTGCGGGATCTGTTGTGCCGTCGTATGATTCAATATTTACAGGTTTGAAACCTTCTGGGAATTGATGTTCCATTACTTCGTCTGTGAAGCATAAGGGGTGTGCGGCGCCTCTGTATTGGGCTATATCACGACGCAGCTCCAATGGGTCTTGCCCGCTGTGTTCGACCCGGCCGGATTTGCTTTTACTGTATCCGGCGTGACGTGTATCGTCTCACAGAGTGGTGCACCGTCGTGATCCGTAGATCGATCTTGCATGCTTTGCTTTGTCCTCCAATATGTCTCGCAGGTCTGGCGTATCTCCCCGTGCCTTTTTATTTGAATGGCGTCGGGGTGGAGGCTGAGCTTTTGGCTGGAATGCCTCTCTATCGCGGCCACGAGGTGGCCGATTAGCCGTATCATACGCTTCTTCCTCCAGTCGGGGTAGTAACCTGCACTTTGGGTAATTCTTGGAGGGGCGCTCGAGTTTATATTCCTCGGCCGTGAGGACTTCAGTCCATCTGTCAGCTAGCAGATCTTGATCAGCTTGAAGCTGTTGCTGCTTTTTCTTCAGGCTATTTGCCATGGCCATAAGCCGGTGCTTGAAGCGCTCTTGTTCGACGGGATCCTCTGGTACGGCGAATTCACCGTCGCCGAGGCTTGCCTCGTCTTCGGAGGAGGGCATGTAATTGTCATCCTCCTCCTCTCCGTCTGCCGCTCTCTCAGGAGAGCTGGCTCCTTCATCCTCCTACTCTAAATCTTGCTGGAGGGGATTGTTGTTGTCTTCGGCACTATCCGGAGTGTTATTATCTCCTGTGCCGGTATCACCACTTTTGCTTTGGCGGGACTTAGAGTGGCGCCGCTGACGTCGGCACTTGGGTTGCTTCTTGGAGGGGTCATCCTCCGCTATCTCGTCGCCATTGCCTTTGTTGGGTGTATCCACCATGTATATGTCATATGACGAGGTGGCTTTCCAGTGCCCTATAGGCGCTGGTTCATGTTCGTCTCCTACATCATCATCCATACCGTCGATGTCTTCGGAGTCGAAGTCGAGCATGTCGGTCAAATCATCGACAGTGGCTACGAAGTGGGTGGTGGGTGGGCGTCGAATTTCTTCGTCGTCCGCATCCCAATCCTGTTGGCCATAGTCTAGCCAGGGCTCTCCTGACAAAGAGAGAGACCTTGGTGAATTCAGAATGTCGCCGAAGGGCGAGTGCTGAAAGATATCTGCGGTGGTGAATTCCATGATCGGCGCCCAATCGGATTTGATTGGCAGGGGCGCGAATGGTTCGGAGTCCGGAAAAGAGTCCGGCACCTTGGAATCACGGGCTTCGCAGAGGGTTAGGCTGGTGTTCGGCTCGATCGCCGTTGAGACTACAGCCCCCGAGGCGGTGTCTAACCACCCATCCTCGATTGGCGTAGTTGGCTCCGAGCTAAGGGTCGAAGCTGATGCGGGTGCGGCCTCTGGGGTACTGTTCGGCGGCAGAGCTAGGTCATACCCATCGCGACAGTGCAGCGCGCCCGGCTATGGCTCGAATCCATCGAAGATCAAGTCTCCGCGGATGTTGGCCATGTAGTTCAAACTTCCAAATCTGACCTGGCGGCCAGGGGCGTAGCTTTCAATCTGCTCCAGATGGCCAAGCGAATTAGCCCGCAGTGCAAAGCCGCCGAATACGAAGATCTGTTCGGGGAGAAAAGTCTCACCCTAGACCGCATCGCTATCGATGATAGTAGGAGCCATCAAGCCTAACGGCAACGACACAGAGGAACTCTCAATGAAAGCACCAATGTCGGTGTCAAAACCGGCGGATCTCGGGTAGGGGGTCCCGAACTGTGCGTCTAGGCCGGATGGTAACAGGAGGCAGGGGACACGATGTTTTACCCAGGTTCGGGCCCTCTTGATGGAGGTAAAACCCTATGTCCTGCTTGATTAATATTGATGATATGGGTAGTACAAGAGTAGATCTACCACGAGATCAGAGAGGCTAAACCCTAGAAGCTAGCCTATGGTATGATTGTATGTTGTGATTGTTGTCCTACGGACTAAAACCCTTCGGTTTATATATACACCGGAGAGGGTTAGGGTTACACAAGGTCGGTTACAAAGGAGGAGATATCCATATCCGTATTGCCTAGCTTGCCTTCCACGCCAAGTAGAGTCCCATCCGGACACGAGACGAAGTCTTCAATCTTGTATGTTCATAGTCTAACAGTCCAGCCAATAGAGATAGTCCGCCTGTCCGGAGACCCCCTAATCCAGGACTCCCTCAGTCATCAAGACTCTTTTCTGGCGCCGTTGCCGGGGAGTGAAGCGCCTTTGGTAGGTGGAATTTGGTAAGGAAAAATTTATATAGTGTGCTGAAATTTACTGTCACTTGTTACTATGGAAAGTAATCCTCTGAGGGGCTTGTTCGGAGTATCTTCACCCCGACCAGTAGAGCAAAGTGTTGCTCCTCAACCTACTGAACCTACTGAAAATGAAAATGAAAATGAAGATACTTGCTTTGAAGTTCCTTCGGGTATAATAGAAAAACTGCTAGCTACTCCTTTTTTAGGAGATGGAACAAAACATCCTGATGAACATCTGATATATGTGGATGAAGTTTGTGTTTAAGCTTGCAGGTGTATCCGGAGATGTTGTTAAGAAGAAGGTCTTCCCCATATCTTTGAGGGGAGATGCATCGACATGGTATAGGCTATGTGATGATGTGAGGTCTTGGAATTACAAATGATTGAAATTGGAATTTCATCAGAAGTTTTATCCTATGCATCTTGTTCATCGTGATCACAATTATATATATAATATTTGGCCTCGCAAATGAGAAAGCATCACTCAGGCTTGGGGGAGGCTTAAGTCAATGTTCTATTCATGCCCCAATCATGAGCTCTCAAAAGAAATGATTATTCAAAATTTTCATGCTTGGATTTCTGGTAACAATCGCACCATGCTTGATACTTCTTGTGCTGGCTCTTTTATGATGAAGACTATTGAATTCAAATGGGATTTATTGGAAAGAATTAAACGCAACTATGAAGATTGGGACCTCGACAATGGTAAGGAGTCAGGTATGACACCCAGTTTTGATTGTGTTAAATCTTTTATGGATACCGATATTTTCCGTAAGTTTAGCACTAAATATGGACTTGATTCTGAGATAGTAGCCTCTTTATGTGAATCTTTTGCTACTTATGTTGATCTCCCTAAGGAGAAGTGGTTTAAATATCATCCTCCCATAGAAGTAAAAGTAGTTGCACCAATTAAAGTTAAAGAAAAGACTGTCACTTATAATGATCCTATTGTTCCTACTTGTTATGTTGAGAAACCTCCTTTCCCTGTTAGGATAAAGGATCGTGCTAAAGCTTCAACTGTGGTTCATAAAAGCAATATTAAAACATATACACCTCCTGAGCAAGTTAAAGTAGAACCTAATATTGCTATTGTTAAAGATCTCTTGTCTGATAATATTGATGGGCATGTTATTCAGTTCTGCGGTGAAACTGCTAGAATTGCTAAACCTTGTGCTAAAGATAAAAATAGACTTGTGGTAGGCGTGCCTGTTATTTCTGTTAAAATAGGAGATCATTGTTATCATGGCTTATGTGATATGGGTGCTAGTGCTAGTGTTATACCTTATGACTTATACAAAGAAATTATGCATGACATTGCACCTGTTGAGTTAGAAGATATTGATGTCACAATTAAACTTGCTAATAGAGATACTATTTCAGCAGTGGGAATTGTTAGAGATGTTGAAGTCTTGTGTGGGAAAACTAAATATCCTGCTGATTTTCTTGTTCTTAATTCCCCACAAGATAGCTTTTGTCCCATTATATTTGGTAGACCCTTCTTGAACACTGTTAATGCTAAGATAGACTGCGAAAAGAATGTTGTTACTATTGGCTTGGATGATATGACTCATGAATTTAATTTTTCTAAATTTAGTAAACAACACCATGAAGAAGAATTGCCTAGTAAGGATGAAATTATTGGTCTTGCTTCTATTGCCGTACCTCCTAGTGATCCTTTAGAACAATATTTGCTAGACCATGAGAATGATATGTTTATGAATGAAAGAAGGGAAATAGATGAACTATTCTTTAAATAGGAACCTATTCTGAAACACAATTTCCTTATTGAAATCCTAGGGGACCGCCCTCCACCTAAGGGTGATCCCGTGTTTGAGCTTAAACCATTGCCTGACAATCTTAAATATGCTTATCTTGATGAAAAAAGATATATCATGTTATTATTAGTGCTAACCTTTCAGAGCATGAAGAAGAAAGATTATTGAAAACTCTGAAGAAGCATCGTGCTGCTATTGGATATACTCTTGATGATCTTAAGGGCATTAGTCCCACTCTATGTCAACATAAAATAAATTTGGAAGCAGATGCAAAACCAGTTCGTGATCCTCAACGACGTCTGAATCAGTGGGTAAGTGGTAAGAAAAGAAATACTAAAGCTTCTGGAGGCAGGTATAATTTATCCCATTGCTGATAGTCAGTGGGTAAGTCCTGTTCATTGTGTCCCTAAGGAGGGAGGTATTACTGTTGTTCCTAATGATAAAGATGAATTGATTCCACAAAGAATTATTACATGTTATAGGATGGTAATTGATTTCCGCAAATTAAATAAGGTTACTAAGAAAGATCATTACCCCTTACCTTTTATCGATCAAATGCTAGAAAGATTATGCAAACATATACATTATTGTTTTCTAGATGGTTATTCTGGTTTCTCTCAAATACCTGTGTCGGCTAAAGACCAATCAAAGACTACTTTTACATGCCCTTTTGGAACTTTTGCTTATAGACGTATGCCTTTTGGTTTATGTAATGCACCTGCTACCTTTCAAAGATGCATGACGGCTATATTCTCCAACTTTTGTGAAAGAATTTGTGAGGTTTTCATGGATGATTTTTCCGTCTATGGATCTTTTTTTGATGATTGCTTGAGCAATCTTGATCGAGTTTTGCAGAGATGTGAAGAAACTAATCTTGTCTTGAATTGGGAAAAGTGCCACTTTATGGTTAATGAAGGTATTGTCTTGGGGCATAAAGTTTCTGAAAGAGGTATTGAAGTTGATAAAGCTAAAGTTGATGCTATTGAAAAGATGCCATGTCCGAAGGACATCAAAGGTATAAGAAGTTTCCTTAGTCACGCCGGATTTTATAGGAGGTTCATTAAGGACTTCTCAAAAATTTCTCGGCCTCTGACTAATTTATTACAAAAAGATATACCATTTGTATTTGATGATGATTGTGTAGAAGCATTTGAAATACTTAAGAAAGCATTAGTCTCTGCACCTGTTGTTCAGCCTTCTGATTGGAATTTACCCTTCGAAATTATGTGTGATGCTAGCGATTATGTTGTAGGTGCTGTTCTAGGGAAAAGGGTTTATAAGAAATTAAATGTTATACATTATGCTAGTAAGACTCTAGACAATGCTCAAAGAAATTATGCTACTACTGAAAAAGAACTTTTAGCAGTTGTATTTGCTTGTGATAAGTTCAGATCTTATATTGTTGATTCTAAAGTAACTATCCACATTGATCATGCTGCTATTAAATATCTTATGGAGAAGAAGGATGCTAAGCCTAGGCTTATTAGATGGGTTCTCTTGCTACAAGAATTTGATTTGCATATTGTTGATAGAAAAGGAGCTGAGAACCCCGTTGCAGACAACTTATCTAGGTTAGAGAATGTTCTTGATGACCCACTACCTATTGATGATAGCTTTCCTGATGAACAACTAAATGTCATAAGTACTTCTCGTAGTACTCCTTGGTATGCTGATTATGCTAATTACATTGTTGCTAAATTCATACCACCTAGCTTCACATACCAACAAAATAAAAAGTTCTTCTATGATTTGAGACATTACTTTTGGGATGACCCACATCTTTATAAACAAGGAGTAGATGGTGTTATTAGACGTTGTGTGCCCGAGCATGAACATGAACAGATCCTACGCAAGTGCCACTCCAAAACTTATGGAGGACACCACGCGGGAGATAGAACTGCACATAAGGTATTGCAATCCGGTTTTTATTGGCCTACTCTCTTCAAGGATGCCTGTAAGTTTGTCCTATCTTGTGATGAATGTCAAAGAATTGGTAATATTAGTAGACGTCAAGAAATGCCTATGAATTATTCACTTGTTATTGAACCGTTTGATGTTTGGGGCTTTGATTATATGGGACCCTTTCCTGCCTCTAATGGATATACACATATTCTAGTTGTTGTTGATTACGTTACTAAGTGGCTAGAAGCTATTCCAACTAGTAGTGCTGATCATAACACTTCTATTAAAATGCTTAAAGAAGTTATTTTTCTGAGGTTTGGAGTCCCTAGATATTTAATGACTGATGGTGGTTCACATTTTATTCATGGTGCTTTCCGTAAAATGCTTGCTAAAAATGACGTCAATCATAGAATTGCATCTCCGTATCACCCACACTCTAGTGGTCAAGTAGAATTGAGTAATAGAGAATTCAAATTAATTTTGCAAAAGACTGTCAATAGGTCTAGAAAGAATTGGTCCAAGAAACTTGATGATGCATTATGGGCCTATAGAACTGCATATAAAAATCCTATGGGTATGTCTCCTTATAAAATGGTATATGGAAAAGCATGTCACTTACCTCTCAAACTAGAACATAAGGCATATTGGGCTATTAAAGATCTCAACTATGATTTTCAAACTTGCTGGTGAGAAGAGGTTATTTGATATTAGCTCACTTGATGAATGGAGAACCCAAGCTTATCAAAATGCCAAGTTGTTTAAAGAAAAAGTTAAAAGATGGCATGACAAAAGGATACAAAAGCGTGAGTTTAATGTAGGTGATTATGTATTGCTATACAACTCTTGTTTAAGATTTTTTGCAGGGAAACTTCTCTCTAAATGGGAAGGCCCCTATGTTATCGAGGAGGTCTATCGTTCCGGTGCCATAAAAATCAACAACTTCGAAGGCACAAATCCGAAGGTGGTAAATAGTCAAAGAATCAAACATTATATCTCAGGTAATCCCATAAATGTTGAAACCAATATTATTGAAACCGTAACCCCGAAGGAATACATAAGGGACACTTTCCAGAACGTTTAGACTCCGAAAAGGAATAGGTATGTGGTACGGTAAGTAAACCGACTCCAAAACAATTTTTAAGGCAATATTTCTCTGTTTTGGAATATTTAGAAAAATAGAAAATTAAGTAGCAGTCCGGGAAGGACACGAGGGCCCCACGAGGGTGGAGGGCGCGCCCTACCCCTTGGGCGCGCCCCCCTACCTCATGAGCACCTCGTGTGCCTTCCGGACTCCGTTTTCTTGCACGATACGTATTTTGGTCAGTAAAAATTCACTATATATTCTCCCGAAGGTTGACTCCCGTATCACGCAATTATCCTTTGTTTTCGTTTCGAGCTGTCCCGCTGCAGATTAGATCAACATGTCTTCCTAGGATTCAGAAGGAGAAAGCTATGTGGATGATTACTTAGCCAATCTTAAGGTCTATGGAGATGTGGAGCACGATGGTTGGACCACGAAGGAAGAAGATGACTATGAACCCAATGGGAAGGAGGAGAAGAGCTCAGATGAAGACGAAGCCCCATTACCTCAACCTGGGGATATGCACGTGGAGTTCAAAAAGTCAAGTCTCCCTGATAGGGTAAAGAAACCAAAGTTCGAGTTTATCCCTTTTCGTCTCTTGCAGGAAAATAAGCAAGGCCTATGCAAAAATATATTAACCCTGGATTGGGAGATTGATGATCTGAGGGATCAAAATGATGTCCTCAAGCGTAAATTAAGGGAGAAGTCTATGCCATCAACTAAGTCAACAACATCACCACCTTCTTCACCAACCAAGGAGACATAATCACATGGGTATGGGCACTCCCCTTGGCAACCGCCAAGCTTGGGGGAGGTGCCCCGGTATCGTATCACAATCACAACTCCTATCTTTACTGTTTTCCTTAGCTCGATCCTATTAGTAGTATTTTGATCTAGTAGAATAAAAGTTTATGGCATGATCTACTTTTAAGTTTTGCTTTATGATCTCTCTATGTAATCGAGTCCGTGAGCTATATAATAAAGATTAGTGTTGAGTCAAGGGCTTGATTTTCTTGCTATGATCTTGGATGAATAAAAGAAAAGAGAAAAAGAATAAAAAGAAACAAAAGTTCATATTGATCTTATTGATAGTAATGACTTCACATAGAAAGAGTGATGATTAAAAGTTGTTGGGAGTTGGCAGACATAGCTTTGGTCATCGTTGCAATTAATAAGAAGTAATAAGGAAAGAGAGGCCTTCACATATAAATATATTATCATTGACATCTTTTATGATTGTGAGCACTCATTAAAATATGACATGCTAAAGAGTTGATGTTGGACAAGGAAGACAACGTAATGGGTTATGTTTTCTTATATCTGAGATAAAGTATGTTGTCATGGATCATCCAACATGTTAAGCTTGCCTTTCCCCCTCATGCTAGCCAAATTCTCAGCACCAAGTAGAGATACTACTTGTGCTTCCAAAAACCCTTAAACCAGTTTTGCCATGAGAGTCCACCATATCTACCTATGGATTGAGTAAGATCCTTCAAGTAAGTTGTCATCGGTGCAAAGCAATAAAAATTGCTCTCTAAATATGTATGACTTATTAGTGTGGGAGAAAATAAGCTTTATATGATCTTGTGATGTGGAAGAAATAAAAGCAACGGACTGCATAATAAAGGTTCATATCACGAGGGGCAATATAAAGTGACGTTCTTTCGCACTAAGATTTTGTGCATCCAACCATAAAAGCGCATGGCAACCTATGCTTCCCTTTGCGAAGGGCCTATCTTTTATTATTATCTTCTACCTTATGCAAGAGTCATGGTGATCTTCACCTTTCCTTTTTTACATTTAATCCTTTGGCAAGCACAGTGTGTTGGAAAGATCCTGATAGATATATCTAATTGGATGTAGGGGGGCATGAGTTATTATTGTTGACATTACCCTCAAGGTAAAAGGTTGTGGGGAGAAACTATAAGCCCCCATCTTTCTCTATGTCCGATTAAAACTCCGTAACCACAAGTATCGCGTGAGTGTTAGCAATTATGGAAGACCAGATGATAGTTGAGTATGTGGACTTGCTTTTTAGCTCTGACATAGACTCTTTCTGATGTTATGATAAATTGCAATTGCTTCAATGACTGAGGTTATAGTTTGTTGGTTCTCAATAAGGTTTCTGATTCATACTTTTGCATTGTGAATAGATCATCACTTGAACATAAGTAATCATATGACAATATCTATATATGTTGCTGTTAAGAGAATAATCATGATGCCTTCATGTCCGTATTTTATTTTTATTGACGCCTCTACCTCTAAACATGGGACATATTTATTGTTATCGGCTTTCTCTTGAGGACAAGCGAGGTCTAAGCTTGGGGGAGTTGATACGTCCATTTTGCATCATGCTTTTATATCGATATTTATTGCATTATGGGTTGTTATTTCACATTATGTCACAATACTTATGGCTATTCTCTCTTATTTTACAAGGTTTACATAAGGAGGGGGAATGCCGGTAGCTGGAATTCTGGGCTGGAAAAGGAGCAAATATTAGAGACCTATTCTGCACAACTCCAAAAGTCCTGAAACTCCAAGGAACACCTTATAATAAATAATGAAAACTCCTCAGAAAAGATGAAGACCAGGGGGCCCACATCCTGCTCACGAGGGTGGGGGGCGCGCCCCCCTACCTTGTGGGCCCCCTGGTGGCTCTCTGATGACCATCTTCTCCTATATGAAGTCTTTCGTCGAGAAAAAAATAGGAAGCAACCTTTCGGGACGAAACTCTGCCGACACGAGGCGGAACCTTGGCGGATCCAATCTAGGGCTTCGGCAGACCTGTTCTGTCGGGGAAACTTCCCTCCCGGAGGGGGAAATCATCGCCATCGTCATCACCAACGCTCCTCTCATCGGGAGAGGGCAATCTCCATCAACATCTTCACCAGCACCATCTCATCTCCAAACCCTAGTTCATCTCTTGTATCCAATTCTTGTCTCCAAGTCCAGGATTGGTTCTAGTAGGTTGCTAGTAGTGTTGATTACTCCTTGTAGTTGATGCTAGTTGGTTTATTTGGTGGAAGATCATATGTTCAGATCCTATATGCATATTAATACCCCTCTGATTATGAACATGTTTATGCTTTGTGAGTAGTTATGTTTGTTCCCGAGGACAAGGGAGAAGTCTTGCTATTAGTAGTCATGTGAATTTGGTATTCGTTCGATATTTTGATGAGATGTATGTTGTTTCTCCTCTAGTGGTGTTATGTGAACGTCGACTACATGATACTTCACCATTATTTGGGCCTATAGGAAGGCATTGGGAAGTAATAAGTAGATGATGGGTTGCTAGAGTGACAGAAGCTTAAACCCTAGTTTATGCGTTGCTTCGTAAGGGGCCGATTTGGATCCATATGTTTCATGCTATGGTTAGGTTTACCTTAATACTTTTGTTGTAGTTGCGAATGCTTGCAATAGAGGTTAATCATAAGTGGGATGCTTGTCCAAGTAAGGACAATACTCAAGCACCGGTCCATCCACATACCAAATTATCAAAGTACCAAACGCGAATCATATGAACGTGATGAAAACTAGCTTGACGATATTCCCATGTGTCCTCGGGAGCACTTTACATCATATAAGAGTTTGTCCAGGCTTGTCCTTTGCTACAAAAAGGATTGGGCCACCTTGCTGCACTTTATTTACTTTTGTTACTTGTTGCTCGTTACAAATTATCTTATCACAAAATTATCTGTTACCACTTATTTCAGTACTTGCAGAGAATACCTTGCTGAAAACCGCTTATCATTTCCTTCTGCTCCTCGCTAGGTTCGACACTCTTACTTATCGAAAGAACTACGATAGATCCCCTATACTTGTGGGTCATCACGATGCCAGCGGAGCGTGGACTCGTCGGAGCCGACATTATCCTCTGTCTCGTCCTCGGTCTCGCCAAATAGCGCCTCGCCCGCTTCATCGCCCTCTTTGCTAGCCTCTTTGTAGGCGGCCCAAGCCTCCGCCACCTACATGCGGTACCGCCAGCGCTCGAGGCGGCCCTTGCGGGCGGAGCGGTATGAGTCGATCACGCCTCCTGCTCCTCCCGCTCCACGGTGATCTGCTCCTCCGCCTGCAGGTGCTCCTCGAGGAGATGGTGGTTGTAGGTGGCGTCGGCCTGCGCCTCCCAGAATTGCTCCTCACGCATCTGCCTCACCCTATCCATATATTTGGCACGGGCCTCTCCGATGGTCATGGTGCAACGCACCGGCGAGGATGGCGCGGAGGAGGGGGTTGGTGCCGAATCATCGACTACCATGTTCTCCATTGGGACGTCGTCGTCCTCTGGCTGCCTGCCGGCCAGCCGGTCGGCAGCAATGGATGCCATCTCCTTGTGGTCCGACGTCCGCCCGTCCCAAAGAGCACTGGAGCGCGATGAAGCCATGGTGGGCAGTAGTGGTGTGGACACGAGAAAGGGAACGGATGCGGATGACTGTGGCTATGGTCGGCGCAGCAGTTTATATAGCAATGGTGGGCGGGCAGAGGGACGGACGTGTGGCGCCAGAGTAGCCGCCTCGGCAACTGCGTATCATTAATGTGGGCGGCAGATGGACGGACGGATGGCACTTGTGTCATTTGAAGGCGGAGCAATCGCTTGCACCGGGAAGCGGGGAGGGCGGCGCTGACTGTGTCGGGCGGAAAGCGTGTGCGGGCGAGGAGATGACTTTACTTGGAGAGGATGACAATGGGGACCCACCAGGTCCATAGCCTCACGTACGCAAGTGCCTCCTTATTATATATATATAATTTATTTTGCTTTCTCCTGGTTTCCTGACATCACGGTCCCACACCATTGTCAACCTATGTAGTACTCCCTCCTTTCTGGTTTATAGGGCTTATCTCAAAATTTTAGTTTTTCCATTTTATAAGGCTCAATTTGGTTGTTCCCCATCACATGTTCAGACTTCAAGGTGCATTAAATCATTGCATGCAAGTATTAAGAGAAAACTGACCAATGCATGCATGCATTACAATTAATGCATTCGTAAACATAATTTTTTGAGGAAAACAAGAGCATTAATTGGGTGCTTTTGCAAACTACAAAAAATATTCCACCACTCATCATCTACCTTGGTTGGTGAGATTTTTGAATTGAGCCTTATAAACCGGAAAGGAGGGAGTAGTCAATAAACGAGAGACGGCAGCTGGGACCAAGCAGCTCGAGCAGTATTTGTGTTTTTAAGGTGTGAGCACTGCAGAGTTTTTCGATGTTTAGCCCAGGTATTAATTTTTCTCCTCTGAACAACAACGAAAACATCGCTGCAGGTAGTAACTGGGCGGGTTGTGGCCCGTCTAGACCAGGCCAGATATCTAGCCCAGATATTAATTTTTTTCAAGCTAAAAATGGCTAGCCCAGCTATACTTTATTTTAGGAATACCCAGGCAAGGTCAAGTTGTTATTCTCCGCCCCGCTGGGCTGCAAATCTTTCCCAGGAGGGATGCATTAGGCTTAACAAGAAAATGGGCTTTAAGAAATAATAAATAGGATGTAAATATAAAAACTGGGAAGTAACTATAAAAAATGCACCAAACACGTGATTACTTCATAAAATATTATTTTTGGATATTGAAAATTTTAATTTCATTAATTATTGCGAGCGCAATGTTTCATTGCATTTTTACGTAATATAAATTTATATAGAAATTGTATTTAATCTGACTAGAAATTTTGGGATAAAAATATTTCAGATCCCATCAAAATGTGGGAAATTTTATTGAATTCTGCTTTGAACGGTTGGTTGAAATGGGTTGTACTTTTAACAAACTGTAAATGGGTTGTAGTAAATTCCATTAGAATTCAAAAATGGGCTACACATTCTTCCAAATCTCAAATGGGCTATAAGTTCTCTGCCACACACTTCTGGCCTTACTAAGTTGACGCATCCCCTAAAAAATAGAGTTGACGTGTATGCAAGGCTTTGTCAACTTATAGTCAACACACGGTTCTAGCAGCAGTGGCCGTTGGATGTCCATCCAACGGATGTCGTGCTTCTTCTTCAATCTCGGATATTCTAGCTTCACCCGCCCAAAAAATGATTCCTCCCCCTGACATCTAGGGTGCACCGTTTCGGAAGCTGACCTGTGGGCCTACTAAGTTGACGTACAAAGGGCTTTGTCAACTTAGTCAATATAAACGATTCTAGCTGCAGTGACCGTACAATGTCCATCCAACGGCCGTCGTGCTTCTTCAACCTCTGGTCTTCTTGCTCCAGCCGCCCAAAGCAACGCTGGTCGTGCCACCTGCTCCTGCCTCCCATGGCCGGCTGTGCTGCCACGGAGGCCTCACCGCCCCTACTACTCCCACCGCTGGCCAGGCCATCCCTCCACTCACCCACACCCCATGTTATTCTGCGGCGACGACAGCGCAGCCGAACCAGTGAACCCTCGTACTCCTCTCCGCGTGTGCATCCATAGCCGCATCTTCCCCGGCTCCGCGTCGTCCCCTCCCTAGGCCTCGTCATCGTCCACCGCCCTGGTGCTCTCGGCGCGGCGTGGTCAACATGGTCAAGGAATGACTTCCATCGGACGTGGACTGTACGCGGAGAGGCTGACAGCTGGGTCCACGGCAGCCGCAAGGAAGTGCCTCCTTATATTACGCGCAAAATAATTATTCCTCCACCTGATAGCGGGGACCCACCGAACGGGCCACCATATTTCACGAAAAAAATGATTCGCCCCCTGACTATTGGGACCCATGAGCTACATCTTCGCGCGCAAGGAAGTGCGTCCGAAAAAAAACGATTCGCCCCCCTGACTGCTGGGACCCACCAGCTACATCTTCGCATGCAAGGAAGTGCGTCCGAAAAAAAATGATTCGCCCCCCGACTGCTGGGACCCACCAGCTACACCTTCGCACGCAAGGAAGTGCGTCCGGGCAAAAAAAACGATTCACCACCCTGACTGCTGGGACCCAGCAGCTACACCTTCGCACGCAAGGAAGTGCGTTCGGGCAAAAAAACGATTCGCCCCCCTGACTGCTGAGACCCACCAGCTACATCTTCGCAGGCAAGGAAGTGCTTGACAGTCGGGACCCACCTGGTCGAAGTGTACGTAGTGTTGTCATTCTGGTCGCGAACGTGTACGTACATACTGGTCGATGTAGAGGTGCGCACGTGTCGTAGTAGAGGCGCGCACGTGTCGTACTAGAGGCGTGCACGTAGCATGTACACGTACGTACAGCGGCCATGGTGCAAGAAAGAAAATATGGCCACGTATGTGTACATACGGGCAGGGTCTCGAAAGCCTACTCGCGCATACGTACGGACATGGCTCGTGTACATGGCTGGGTCAGAACGGAGAAACAGCGTCGTCGTGTTCATGGGGAGGCAACAGAATGTGTCGTATTCATGGGGAGGCAACGGAATGCGTCATGTTCATGGGGAGGCAACGTAATGTGTCGTGTTCATCGGGAGGCAACAAAATGTGTCGTGTTCATCAGGAGGCAACGGAACGCGTGGGAGCCAACCGGCTGGGTCGGAACAGAATGCGTGGTCGTGTTCATCGGGAGGGCTTGGACGGAACAGGCGATGGAAACAAGGCCTGGCGTACCACAGAACGGAGGAAACAGACCTCCTACGGTCGAAACGGGGGTCCTGTTGATCGGGAGGGGTGTGGCGTACCGCAAAACGAAGGAAACGGACCTCCTACGATCGAAACGGGGGTCCTGTTGATCAGGAGGGGTGCGGCGTACCGCAAAACGGACGAAATGGACCTTCTACGGTCGAAACAAGGGTCCTGTTCATTGGGAGGGGTGTGGCGTACCGCAAAACGGGACTCCACGGGATACTGTTCATCTCCACCGTCGACCTCCTCCAACCTCCACGGGATCCTGTTCATCCAGCCTCCACCGCGCGCTACTCCACCGGCTACTGTTCAACCACCCCTCCACCGTCTACTGTTCATCCAGCCCTCCACACCACG
>NC_041380.1:389024058-389030645 GCF_002162155.2 Triticum dicoccoides
CGCAACGCTCACTGTTCATCCAATTGATCGGCTTCAATTAGCAGCAGTAGCGAAGGAATCGCTCGATCGGGTTCAGTTAACAGCCATCGATTGATCGCTCAGGTTCAGTAACGCGTAGCCTGCAGTGCAATCGCTCGGGTTCAGTTAGAGCCCAACGCCTCGCTCGGGTTCAGTTAGAGCCAACGCCTCGCACACACGCGCATACGTGTACGAGAGAAATGCGCATCGCTCGGCCCCCGACCTCCCACTGTAACCGGGAACTCCCCGAAATTTTCCTCGCCCTCGCTTCTACCATGGTTTTTTCCGTCATGGATGGCCCAAAGAATGTCATGTAGCTGCGTCTCCGGCCGGCCAAGACGAAAAGCCCATTTTCTGTCATGATTTTTTGTCATAGAAGTAGGAGCCCGCCACATCTATGATGATACCAGGTTTTGTCACAAATATTGTCATAGAAGTGCCATATGTCCTACCGACTAGGCCCAGAGATACCTCTCCGTCACACGGAGCAACAAATCCCAGTCTTGATTCGTACCAACCCAACAGACACTTTCGCAAATACCCGTAGTGCACATTTATAGCCACCTAGTTATGTTGTGACGTTTGGCACACCCAAAGCATCCCTACAGTATCCGGGAGTTGCACAATCTCATGGTCTAAGGAAATGATACTTGACATTAGAAAAGCTTTAGCAGGCGAACTACACGATCTTGTGCTATGCTTAGAATTGGGTCTTGTCCATCACATCATTCTCCTAATGATGTGATCCCTTTATCAATGACATCCAATGTCCATGGTCAGGAAACTGTAACCATCTATTGATCAGCGAGCTAGTCAACTAGAGGCTTACTAGGGACATGTTGTGGTCTATGTATTTGATACGTCTCCAACGTATCTATAATTTTTTATTGTTCCATGCTATTATATTATCAACCTTGGATGTTTTATATGCATTTATATGCTATTTTATATGATTTTTAGGACTAACCTATTAACCTAGAGCCCAGTGCTAGTTTCTGTTTTTTCCTTGTTTTAAAGTATCACAGAAAAGGAAAATCAAGCGGAGTCCAATTGACCTGAAACTTCACAGAACTTATTTTTGGAAGGAAAGAAATCCGGGAGACTTGGAGTCCATGTCAAGAAAGCAACGAGGAAGCCACGAGGCAGGGGGGCGCGCCCACCCCCCCTAGGCGCGCCCTCCACCCTCGTGGACCCCTCGTGGCTCCCCCGACGTACTTCTTCCTCCTATATATCTCCAAATACCCTAAAATGAATGGGGAGCACAATAGATCGGGAGTTCCGCCGCTAGAAGCCTACGTAGCCACCGAAAGACAATCTAGACCCGTTCCGGCACCCTGCCGGGGGGGGAATCCCTCTCCGGTGGCTATCTTCATCATCCCGGTGCTCTCCATGACGAGGAGGGAGTAGTTCTCCCTCGGGGCTAAGGGTATGTACCAGTAGCTATGTGTTTGATCTCTCTCTCTCTCTCTCTGTCGTGTTCTTGATTTGGCACGATCTTGATGTATCGCGAGCGTTGC
Organism: Triticum dicoccoides; assembly: GCF_002162155.2. NCBI lineage: Eukaryota > Viridiplantae > Streptophyta > Magnoliopsida > Poales > Poaceae > Triticum > Triticum dicoccoides. The sequence continues at coordinate 389,025,594 of NC_041380.1, forward strand.
TATTATAGTTGGATCTTATGTTTCTCCTCCCCCTCTACTCTCTTGTAATGGATTGAGTTTTCCCCTTTGAAGTTATCTTATCGGTTTGAGTCTTTAAAGATTTGAGAACACTTGATGTATGTCTTGCCATGCGTATCTGTGGTGACAATGGGATATCACATGATTCACTTGATGTATGTTTTGGTGATCAACTTGCGGGTTCCGCCCATGAACCTATGCATAGGGGTTGGCACACGTTTTCATCGTGATTCTCTGGTAGAAACTTTGGGGCACTCTTTGAGGTTCTTTGTGTTGGTTGAATAGATGAATCTGAGATTGTGTGATGCATATCATATAATCATACCCACGGATACTTGAGGTGACGTTGGAGTATCTAGGTGACATTAGGGTTTTGGTTGATTTGTGTCTTAAGGTGTTGTTCTAGTATGAACTCTAGGGCTGTTTGTGACACTTATAGGAATAGCCCAATGGATTGATTGGAAAGAATAACTTTGAGGTGGTTTCGTACCCTACCATAATCTCTTTGTTTGTTCTCCACTATTAGTGACTTTGGAGTGACTCTTTGTTGCATGTTGAGGCATAGCTATGTGATCCAATTATGCTATTATTGTTGAGAGGACTTGCACTAGTGAAAGTATGAACCCTAGGCCTTGTTTCCTATCATTGCAATACCATTTACGCTCACTTTTGTCATTAGTTACCTTGCTGTTTTTATATTTTCAGATTACAAAAACCTTTATCTACCATCCATATACCACTTGTATCACCATCTCTTCACTGAACTAGTGCACCTATACAATTTACCATTGTATTGGGTGTGTTGGGGACACCAGAGACTCTTTGTTATTTGGTTGCAGGGTTGCATGAGAGAGACCATCTTCATCCTACGCCTCCTACGGATTGATAAACCTTAGGTCATCCACTTGAGGGAAATTTGCTACTGTCCTACAAACCTCTGCACTTGGAGGCCCAACAACGTCTACAAGAAGAAGGTTGTGTAGTAGACATCAAGCTCTTTTCTGGCGCCGTTGCCGGGGAGGTGAGTGCTTGAAGGTATATCTTTAGATCTTGCAATCAAGTCTTTTAGTTTCTTGTTTTATCACTAGTTTAGTTTATAAAAGAAAATCACAAAAAAATGGAATTGAGTCTGCCTCATATGCTCCATCTTTTTAATATCTTTCGTGAGTATGATGGAAAGGAAAATTGTGCAAAAGTATTAGAAGAAGAATGCATTAAAATGTTTGGCACTAAATCTTTGAATGATGAGCATGATTGCAATGTTGTTAGTATGAATTCCTTGAATATCCATGATGCTAATGATATGCAAAGCGACAAGCTTGGGGAAGCTATGTTTGATGAAGATGATATTTTTTGTCCCCCAAGTTTTGATGAGCAAATTTATTATGATGAAATCATGCCTCCTATTTATGATGATTATATTGATGAAAGTGGATTTGGAGAGGTCATGACTTTATTTTGTGATGAATCCACTATTCCGGGAGAGTTTCCAATTGATTATGAGAACAAAGTTGCTATCTATGATGATTATTGTGATGACTTATATGCTATTAAAAATAATGATAACCATGAAACTTGTCATCATGATTTTAGTTTTCAATTGGATTATGCCTCACATGATAATTATTTTGTTGAGCTTGCTCCCACTACTATTCTGTAACACCCTCGATGCGACTATATCTCCCACGTGTCGAGGCACGACTTAGAGGCATAATCGCATTGAAGGCATATGTCGCAAGTTAGGCAATCTTCACAACATCCCATGTAATATAAATAATAAAGGGGAGATAACATAGTTGGCTTACACTCGCCACGTCAATCAAGTACATAAATAACATTACATCATCCAAACACTCATGGCCCGACTACGGCGCCAAAATAAAAGAGAACCCAACGTGCGACAATGGTCCCGTTCACCCCCAACTGGGCACCACTACTGATCATCGGGAAAGGAAACATAGTAACGTTGAGAGTCTTCGTCGAACTCCCACTTGAGCTCGTACGCGTCTCCTGGAGCGGAATCATCAGGCCCTGCATCTGGTGTAATAGTAATCTGTGAGCCACAGGGACTCAGCAATCTCGCACCCTCGCGATCAAGACTATTTAAGCGTATAGGTAAGGCAAGGTAAATATAGGTGGAGCTGCAGCAAGTGACTAGCATATATGGTGGCTAACTTATTCGCAAAAGAGAGCGAGAAGAGGAGGCAAAGCGCGAGCGAGAAACTAGAGAACAACCTGCGCAAACATTACTCCAACACCGTGTCCACTTCCCGGACTCCGCCGAGAAGAGGCCATCACGGTAACACACTCAGTTGATTCATTTTAATTAAGTTAAGGTTCAAGTTATCTACAACCGGACATTAACAAATTCCCATGTGCCCATAACCGCGGGCACGGCTTTCGAAAGTTCAAATCCTTGTGGGGGAGTCCCAACTTAGCCCATGACAAGCTCTCATGGTCAACGAAGGAATAGACCTCCTCCCAAGACATTCCGATCAGACTCAGTATCTCGGTAATTCAAGACACTTCGACAGGTTAAAACAAGACCAACAACACCGCCCGAATATGCCGACAAATCCCGATAGGAGCTGCACATATCTCTTTCTCAGGGCACACTCAGATTGTCCTAGGTACGGGTAGTCCAGCCCAGAGTTGCCCCTGGTGGCCACCGGTAGCTGACAGGTGGACCAACACTCAGAGGATCACTGGCCCGGGGGGGTTAAAATAATGATGACCCTTGAGTCTCCAGAACCCAAGGGAAAGAAAAGGCTAGGTGGCAAATGGTAAAACCAAGGTTGGGCATTGCTGGAAAAGCTTTAATCAAGGCAAAATATCAAGGGGTTCCCATTATAACCCAACCGCTTAAGGAACGCAAAAATCCGGGAACATAACACCGATATGACGGAAACTAGGGCGGCAAGAGTGGAACAAAACACTAGGCGAGAGGCCAAGCCTTCCACCCTTTACCAAGTATATAGATGCATTAAGATAACATAGCAATATAATGATATCCCAACAAGTAAATAAATGTTCCAACAAGGAACGGCCTTCAATCTTCACCTGCAACTAGCAACGCTATAAGAGGGGCTAAGCAAAGCGATAACATAGCTAATCAACGGTTTGCTAGGACAAGGTGGGTTAGAGGTTTGACATGGCAAAATGGGAGGCTTGCAAGCAAGTGGTAGGCATCGTAGCATTGGCATAGCAAAAGAGCGAGCAAACTAGCATAGCAAAGATAGTAGTGATTTCGAGGGTATGATCATCTTGCCTGCACAGTTGTCAGAGTTGACTGGATCCTCAAAAGCAAACTCAACGGGCTCCTCGTTAGTGAACTCGTCTCTCGGCTCTACTCAAACAAGAGAAACAAGCAACAAGGATACAATCAACCACGTGCAAGGATCAAGCGATATGATGCAATGATGATATGCTATGCGGGATGCGATGCGGGATGCAAAACGCAAGATATGACAGGAATTACATGAACCTGGCCTCAACTTGGAAATCCAATGGAGCCACTGGAAATATGAGATGAAATCGCTTGAAAACGATATAAAGAACGCCGGAATCGGAGTTACGGTTTGGAAATGGCAAGCGATTCAAAAATGACACCGGTCTGCGATTTACAGCAAGTAGGCATCTAAATGCAATGAGACGAACATGCTACAGCACCCAAACATGATAACAAAATACATGGCAGGGATGCACACAAGATGCTTAACAAAAGTCTAGCACTGAGCTACGGCCAATTCATCCATTAACAGGTTCAAACAAGCATGGCAAAAATGCATATGACAAACAGATCTCAGACTTAGTGAAATTAACACTTGTCTGGAATTTCAGATCAGGTAGCCCTCTTTGGAGCATGAAAACTACATGCTACAGGACCTGAACATGGCAAAGTAAAGCATGGCATGGAGCTACTCAAAGATCTTAACAAAAGTCCCTTAGTGACCTTGAGCCAAAAGGGATCAGAAAATACAATTGCAAGCACATGAACATAGCAAAAACATAATCAGTTTTCAGACTTGGTGAAAACTGGCACATGCTAAAATATAACCCAAGTAGGCATGTTTATGAGCTTGATGCACTCACTACAGTGCAAGTCATGGCAAGACAAGCATATACCCATCAAGAAGGCACAAAATACAAGCTAGACATGGCAAGAACAATGGCATAGCAAGCACGGGTCAACTACAACAACATCGGCAAAATTGCAAACAAGCTGACAATCTGCCCAGATTCACGAAGTAGCAAAAGTAGAGCTCGATTGACTCAAGATAGGATGCTCCATAAATGCAAACAAAGACATGGATGGATAGAGCACTACAATATTAACAAAACATCCTTACTGATCATCCTCAAAAGAGGCACGGATCACTAGGAAACAACAAGAACATATGGCATCATGAGATAAACAGCTCCAGGACTTAGTGAAATCACTAAGTCCCTGAAAACAGAATTATCAAGTGCACCACTTTGCAAGCTTGCACAAGTCACTACACACATAACAAAAATACATGGGTTGCACCTCTGGAAAGATAGAAAAACCCTTAACAAAACATATGTAGAACTCATGGGCATAGCATGCACACATTAATCATGGCAAAAATGACAAAAGTGCTAAACGGAGTAGCAGATCTGACAATTAACTCAAGTAGCCCTCTTCTAACAGCATTTCGGGCATCAAGATGAGCTCAAAGGAAAATGATCCAATGGAATGAAATGATTTACTCTCTGAGATGAATATTTTCATATGCTACATGCATGAATCGGAGCTACGGATGCAAAGTTACGGGGCTACGAACATGTGCATATGGACTGAGAATATCAGGGACTTAGTAAAAAACAACCCCAGATCTAGGGTTTGACCGGCGCGGAATCTGAGGCGGGGCCGGCGCGCACTGTTCACGCTGGAGTTCATCGCCGACGTCGCTGGAGTGGAGAGGAGAGGACGGGCCAGGGCCGGCGGCGGCGGCCGGAGGCGGCGGCCGGGCGAGGCGGCGGCGGCGGCGCGAGGCGGCGGCGGCGCGGGGC
>NC_041380.1:389031166-389083779 GCF_002162155.2 Triticum dicoccoides
GGCGCGGTGGCTCGGGCCGCGGGGGCCCTCCCTAGGCCTGGCGGGCCGCGGTGGCGGGGACGGCGGCTGTGACCACGTGGCGGCGTGGGAGAGGCTGGGCGCGGCGAAGTGGACGCGTCCGGTCCGTCCCGGACACGTCCGGCGGTGGCGGTGGATGGATCTAGGGTTAGGGGGAAGAGTGGAACCGCGAATTTGAAGGAGGGGGTCTATATATAGGCATAGAGTGAGCTAGGAGAGTCCAAATGAGGTGCGGTTTTCGGCCACGCGATCGTGATCGAACGATCTAGATGATGGAGCAGAGTTAGGTGGGTTTTGGGCCAAATTGGAGGGGTGTTGGTCTGCAACACACACGAGGCCTTTTCGGTCCCTCGGTTAACCGTTGGAGTATCAAATGAAGCCCAAATGATACGAAACTTGACAGGCGGTCTACCGGTAGTAAACCAAGGCCGCTTGGAAAGTCTCGGTCCAATCCGGAAATGTTTAATCCCCACACACGAAAGAAGGATAGAAATGACCACCGGAGGAGAACGAAGCGCCGGAATGCAAAACGGACAACGGGAAAATACTCGAATGCCTGAGACGAGCACGTATGCAAATGCAATGCCCATGATGACATGATATGAGATGCATGACAACGATAACAACACACGGAGACAAAACCCGAACCCGAGGAAATAAACATAACTTAACGCCGGAAACGGCAAGAGTTGGAGTACAAATAGGGAAAGTTATATCCGGGGTGTTACATATTCATGAGAAGAAATTTGCTTATGTGAAGAGTAATGAAATTTCTATGCTTGTAGACCATGAAAAGAATGCTTTATGTGATAGTTATATTGTTGAATTCATTCATGATGCTACTTAAAATTATTATGAGGGAGGAATATATGCTTGTAGGAATTGCAATAATATCAAGTTTCCTCTCTATGTGCTTAAAGTTTTGAAGTTATGCTTGTTTTGCCCTCCTATGCTAGTTGATTATTGTTCCCACAAGTTGTTTGTTCACAAAATCCCTATGCATAGGAAGTGGCTTAGACTTAAATGTGCTAGTCATATTCTTCATGATGCTCTATTTATTTTACAATTCTTATCTTTTATGTGAGCATCGTTGAAATCATCATGCCTAGCTAGGGGCGTTAAACAATAGCGCTTGTTGGGAGGCAACCCAATTTTATTTTAGTTTCTTGATTTTTGTTCCTGTTTAGTAATAAATAATTCATCTAGCCTCTGTTTATATGTGGTTTTATGCTTTTAATTAGTGTTTTTGCCAAGTAGAACCTTTGGGAAGACTTGGGGAAAGTCTTGTTGATCATGCTGTAAAAAAACAGAAACTTTAGCACTCACAAGAATTACTGCCATATTTATTTGGAAAGTGCTATTTAGTTAATTCTTTTTGAAGATGATTAATAGATAAATTACTCAGGTCCAGAAATTTATTTGAGAATTTTATGAGTTCCAAACGTATACGCGTGATCCAGATTACTACAGACTTTTCTGTTTTTGACAGATTCTGTTTTTCATGTGTTGTTTACTTATTTTGATGAATCCATGGCTAGTAAAATAGTTTATAAACCATAGATAAGTTGGAATACAGTAGTTTTAACACCAATATAAATAAATAATGAGTTCATTACAGTACCTTGAAGTGGTGATTTATTTTCTTATACTAACGGAGCTTACGAGTTTTCTGTTAAGTTTTGTGTTGTGAAGTTTTCAAGTTTTGGGTAAGGATTCGATGGACTATGGAATAAGGAGTGGAAAGAGCCTAAGATTGGGGATGTCCAAGGCAACCCAAGGTAATATTCAAGTACAACCAAAAGCCTAAGCTTGTGGATGCCCCGGAAGGCATCCCTTCTTTCGTCTTCGTTCATCGGTAACTTTACTTGGAGCTATATTTTTATTCACCATATGATATGTGTTTTGCTTGGAGCGTCAATTTATTTTGTTAAGATTTGCTTGCTGTTATTTAGAACAATGTTTTTCATCTTTTATTTCAATAAAAGTGGCATTGATAACCTTTACTATGCCTATTTTAGAAGTCCACATGTCGCTGTTTGAAAACAGAAAGTTTACCGCTGTTGCAATAATTCCCTAGAAAAGTCAGAATGTGATAAAATGTTGAAACCTTTTGCATATTAAGGTCTGATAAATTTACTACAGTGGGAATTTTCTTTCACAATTTTTGGATCTAGGTAAGTATGGATCTTGCTGCACTCTTTACAGACTGTCCTGTTTAGGCAGATTGCTGTTATGTTTGCATTGTTTGCATATGTTTGCTTTTTTAATGATTCTATTTGAGGATAGGACTATTAAATATGCAGAGGAATTTAGTATGCAATGTTGAATAATAATTTTAGTGATTTGCTACAGTAGAGTATGATAAGGTTTTTGCAATGGTTTGTACTAACTTATCTCACGAGTCCTTGTTGAGTTTTGTGTGGATGAAGCTTTTGAGATTTAGGGAGACCATGATATGAGAGGAATTAAGAAGACACAAAAGATCAAGCTTGGGGATTCCCAAGGCACCCCAAGATAATATTTCAAGAAGTCGCAAGCGTCTAAGCTTGGGGATTCCCCGGTTGGCATCCCACCTTTCTTCTTCAACAACTATCGGTTAGTATCGGTAGATCCTAAGTTTTTGCTTCTTCACATGATGTTTGCTATTCTTAGATGTCATTTTATTTTGTTTTGCTTGATGTTTGAATAAAATACCAAGATCCGAAATTCTTAAATGTTAGAGAGTCTTCACATAGTTGCATAATTATTCGACTACTCATTGATCTTCACTTATATCTTTCGGAGTAGTTTGTCATTTGCTCTAGTGCTTCACTTATATCCTTTTAGAGCACGGTGGTGGTTTTATTTTTGTAGAAATAGATGAACTCTCATGCTTCACTTATATTATCCTGAGAGTCTTTAGAACAGCATGGTAATTTGCTTTGGGTACGAAATTAGTCCTAATATGATGGGCATCCAAGAGGGATATAATAAAAACTTTCATATAAGTGCATTGAATACTAAGAGAAGTTTGATACTTGATGAATGTTTTGAGATATGGAGATAGTGATATCAAAGTTGTGCTAGTTGAGTAGTTGTGAATTTGAAGAATACTTGTGTTGAAGTTTGCAAGTCCCGTAGCATGCACGTATGGTAAACATTGTGTAACAAATTTGAAACATGAGGTGTTATTTGATTGTCTTCCTTATGAGTGGCGGCCGGGGACGAGCAATGGTATTTTCCTACCAATCTATCCCCCTAGGAGCATGCGCGCAATACTTGGTTTTTGATGACTTGTAAATTTTTGCAATAAGTATATGAGTTCTTTATGACTAATGTTGAGTCCATGGATTGTACGCACTCTTACCCTTCCATCATTGCTAGCCTCTTCGGTACCATGCATTGCCCTTTCTCACATTGAGAGTTGGTGCAAACTTCGCCGGTGCATCCAAACCCCGTGATATGATATGCTCTTTCACACATAAACCTCCTTATATCTTCCTCAAAATAGCCACCATACCTACCTATTATGGCATTTCCATAGCCATTCCGAGATATATTGCCATGCAACTTTCCACCATTCCGTTTATCATGACACGTTCATCATTGTCATATTGCTTAGCATGATCATGTAGTTGACATAGTATTTGTGTCAAAGCCACCGTTCATAATTATTTCATACATGTCACTCTTGGTTCATTGCATATCCTGGTACACCGCCGGAGGCATTCATATAGAGTCATACTTTGTTCTAGTATCAACTTGTAATCATTGAGTTGTAAATAAATAGAAGTGTGATGATCATCATTTTCTAGAGCATTGTCCCAAGTGAGGAATAAAAAAAGGAAAAAAAGAGAAATGCCATAAAAAAGAGAAAGGCCATAAAAAAAGAGAAGGCCCAAAAAAATGCGAGAAAAAGAGAGAAGGGGCAATGCTACTATCCTTTGCCACACTTGTGCTTAAAAGTAGCAACGTAATCCTCATGATAGAGAGTCTCTTGTTTTGTCACTTTCATATACTAGTGGGAAATTTTCATTATAGAACTTGGCTTGTATATTCCAACAATGGGCCTCCTCAAGTGCCCTAGGTCTTCGTGAGCAAGCAAGTTGGATGCACACCCACTTACTTTCTTATGTTGAGCTTTCATACATTTATAGCTCTAGTGCATCCGTTGCATGGCAATCCCTACTCCTTGCATTAACATCAATCGATGGGCATTTCCATACCTCATTGATTAGCCTCGTTGATGTGAGACTTTCTCCTTTTTGTCTTCTCCACATGACTCCCTTCATCATATTCTATTCCACCCATAGTGCTATATCCATGGCTCGCGCTCATGTATTGCGTGAAGGTTTATAAAGTTTGAGATTACTAAAGTATGAAACAATTGCTTGGCTTGTCATCGGGGTTGTGCATGATGAGAGAATTCTTGTGTGACAAAAATGGAGCATGACCAAACTATATGATTTTGTAGGGATGAACTTTCTTTGGCCATGTTATTTTGAGAAGACATGATTGCTTAGTTAGTATGCTTGAAGTATTATTGTTTTTATGTCAATATAAACTTTTTCTTGAATATTATGGATCTGAATATTCTTGCCACAATAAAGAGAACTACATGGATAAATATGTTAGGTAGCATTCCACATCAAAAATTCTGTTTTTATCATTTACCTACTCGAGGATGAGCAGGAATTAAGCTTGGGGATGCTGATACGTCTCCAACGTATCTATAATTTTTTATTGTTCCATGCTATTATATTATCAACCTTGGATGATTTATATGCATTTATATGCTATTTTATATGATTTTTGGGACTAACCTATTAACCTAGAGCCCAGTGCCAGTTTCTGTTTTTTTCCTTGTTTTAGAGTATCGCAGAAAAGGAAAATCAAACGGAGTCCAATTGACCTGAAACTTCACGGAACTTAATTTTGGAAGGAAAGCAACCCCGGAGACTTGGAGTCCATGTCAAGAAAGCAACGAGGAAGCCACGAGGCAGGGGGGCGCGCCCACCCCCTGGGCGCGCCCTCCACCCTCGTGGGCCCCTCGTGGCTCCCCCAACGTACTTCTTCCTCCTATATATCTCCATATACCCTAAAACGATCGGGGAGCACAATAGATCGGGAGTTCTGCCGCCAGAAGCCTCTGTAGCCACCGAAAACCAATCTATACCCATTCCGGCACCCTGCCGGAGGGCGAATCCCTCTCCGGTGGCTATCTTCATCATCCCGGTGCTCTCCATGACGAGGAGGGAGTAGTTCTCCCTCGGGGCTGAGGGTATGTACCAGTAGCTATGTGTTTGATCTCTCTCTCTCTCGTGTTCTTGATTTGGCACGATCTTGATGTATCGCGAGCTTTGCTATTATAGTTGGATCTTATGTTTCTCCTCTGAAAGTGCAACTATCCCTAGGTGGTTTTGGTAATTCATAACAACATATAGCTCAATGAGCTAATGCTATTCCAAGATGATTATTTCAGGAAAGCTCAATGATTGGTATGGCATGGATGTGAAAGTGGAACCCTCAAAATGCTAAGGAAAAAGGATTGGCTCAAGCTCAAAAGCTCAAGACTCTTCATTTTATATTTTAGTGATCCAAGATCACATTGAGTCTTTAGGAAAAGCCAATACTATCAAGGAGGGATGAGGTGTTGCTTAATGAGCCTCTTGCTTCATGTGCTTAGTGATATGCTCCAAAAACCCTCAACTACTTTCCCATATCCACATTTGACCTAAACCCTAAGCCAAACTCGGTCCTACCGATTCTTCCTATCCGGCGCCACCGAGTTTCACTTGTCATTAGCCACTGCCAAACCCTAGCAATTTGGTTCTACCGATAGGGATCTCGGTCTCACCGAGATGGGATTGCAAACTCTCTGTTTCCCTTTCATAACTTTTCGGTCTCACCGAAAGAGCAAATCGGTCCCACCGAGATTGCAATGTAAATTGAGAGTTTCCCCTTTGTAACTTTTCGGTCTCACCGAAAGAGCAAATCGGTCCCACCGAGTTTGCCTGACCAACTCTCTGGTTAGCTAATTACCAAATTCGGTCTCACCGAGTTTGTGTAATCGGTCTCACCGAGATTCCGTTATGCCCAAACCCTAACCATATCGGTCCTACCGAGTTGCATGTCAGTCCCACCGAAAATCTCTAACGGTCACTAGGTTTACATTTTCGGTCCGACCGAGTTTGTTGATTTGGTCCCACCGAGATTGGAAAACTGTGTGTAACGGTTGGATTTTGTGTGGAGGCTATATATACCCCTCCACCTCCTCTTCATTCGAAGAGAGAGCCATCAGAACACATACACCATTCCAACTCGTATGTTCTGAGAGAGAACCACCTACTCATGTGTTGAGACCAAGATATTCCATTCCTACCATATGAATCTTGATCTCTAGCCTTCCCAAGTTGCTTTCCACTCAAATCTTCTTTCCACCAAATCCAAATCCTATGAGAGAGAGTTGAGTGTTGGTGAGACTATCATTTGAAGCACAAGAGCAAGGAGTTCATTACCTACACACCATTTGTTACTTCTTGGAGAGTGGTGTCTCCTAGATTGGCTAGGTGTCATTTGGGAGCCTCCGACAAGATTGTGGAGTTGAACCAAGAAGTTTGTAAGGGCAAGGAGATCTCCTACTTCGTGAAGATCTACCGCTAGGGAGGCAAGTCCTGTGTGGGCGATGGCCATGGTGGGATAGACAAGGTTGCTTCTTCGTGGACCCTTTGTGGGTGGTTGCTTCTTCGTGGACCCTTCGTGGGTGGAGCCCTGTGTGGACTCGCGCAACCATTACCCTTTGTGGGTGGAGCCCTGTGTGGACTCTCGCAACCGTTACCCTTTGTGGGTTGAAGTCTCCATCAACGTGGATGTAGGATAGCACCACCTATCCGAACCACGGGAAAAACATCCGTGTCTCATATTGCGTTTGAATTCTCCAAACCCTTCCCTTTACATTCTTGCAAGTTGCATGCTTTACTTTCCGCTGCCAATATACTCTTTGCATGCTTGCTTGAATTATGTGATGATTGCTTGACTTGTCCTAAAATAGCTAAAATCTGCCAAGAACTAAAATTGGGAAAAGGTTAAGCTTTTATTTGGTTAAGTAGTCTAATCACCCCCCTCTAGACATACTTTCGATCCTACAAGTGGTATCAGAGCTTTGGTCTCCATTTGCTTTGATCTCCATAGCTTTGGTGGTCATAGCCTTGGTTTCACAACCTAGGAGAGTATGGCGTCTAGCGAGGGAAATTACCACCGTAGAGGTCCCTACTTTGATGGTACTAATTTTGCTAGTTGGAAGCATAAAATGAAAATGCATATTCTTGGACATAACCCCGCCATTTGGGCTATTGTGTGTGTTGGTTTGCAAGGTGACTTCTTTGATGGGAGAGAACCAAACCGTGAAGCTACCGTGGATGAGTTGAAGATGTTGCAATACAATGCTCAAGCTTGTGATATTCTCTTCAACGGATTGTGCCCCAAAGAATTCAACAAAATCAGCCGTCTTGAGAATGCGAAGGAAATTTGGGACACTTTGATTGATATGCACAAAGGTACCGACTCCGTCAAGGAATCCAAGTTGGATGTGCTTCAAAGCCAACTTGACAAGTTCAAGATGAAGGATGGTGAAGGTGTCGCTGAAATGTACTCTAGGCTTGCTCTCATCACAAATGAGATTGCCGGCTTAGGAAGTGAAGAGATGACCGACAGATTCATCATCAAGAAGATTCTAAGAGCCTTGGATGGAAAATATGATACCGTGTGCACATTGATCCAAATGATGCCCAATTACAAAGATCTCAAGCCAACGGAGGTGATTGGAAGAATTGTTGCTCATGAGATGTCACTTAAGGATAAAGAGGAACTTCACAACAAATCAAGTGGTGCCTATAAAGCCTCATGTGAAGCCCCTACATCATCAAGTGAGAAACAAGACTTCAATGAAGAATTGAGCTTAATGGTGAAGAACTTCAACAAGTTCTACAAGAGTAGAAGCAAAGATAGAAGCTTCAAGTCAAGGTCCTACAATGACAAAAGATCTTCTAGTCAAGAGCGAAACTGCTACAGTTGTGGAAGACCAGGACACTATTCCAATGAGTGTACGGCTCCCTACAAGAGAAGAGAAGATTCTCCAAAAAGAAGAAGCAAAGAATCACCACCAAGAGAGAGGAGGAGTAGAGATGATCGTTATGAACGAAGATACTCATGGAGAAGCAAGGATTCATAAAGGAAGGAAAAATCATCAAGGAGTAACACAAGACGAAGACATCAAGCTCATGTTGGTGAATGGGTATCCGGCTCCGACTCCGACAGCCACTCCAAGAGAAGTTATCACTCCGACTCCGAAGATACTCAAGATGAAGGTGTTGTCGGTCTAGCACTTGTGTCAACCAACTCCTACGGCATATTTGACTCACCAAATGAAGGAATTGGAAGATGCTTCATGGCCAAAGGTCCTAAGGTAACACACCCCGAGTATGTTGATTTCAATACTGATGAAGATGACTTGTTAGGTGATGATTTGCTTGTTGACAACTCTAGTGATGAATACTATGATGAAACGTCAATTAAACATGCTAATCAAGATAAAATGAATGACAATGATAAGGAGAAGATTGAGGCTCTAACTAAAGAACTAAACACTCTTAAGTTAGCTCATGAAACTATCTTCGAAGATCATCGAGAACTTTTAAGAGGTCATGAGAAATTACGCTTTGAAAAGCTCAGTCTTGAGCAAGAGCATGAGTTCTTAAAAGCAATCAATGATGATCTCCGCAAGAAAAGCTCTTCTTACATTGCCAAGCGTTTACTCTTATCCACTTACATGCCTCAAGTCAAGTCTAGTAACAAGAACAAGAAAGATTCTTCCTCTAGCAGTAACAATGATCATGCTAAATCCAATATTGTTACTTCTAGTAGTTCTCTTGATTCCACTAATGATTCTCTTAGCCAAGTTACACTTGAGCAAGAAAATAGTTTATTGAAGGGAATTATAGAGAAAGGAGTGTACAAAAGTCTTGCCGGGAGTAAGCAATTCGAGGAAATTGTGCGCAAGCAAGGAATGCACCGGAAGAATCAAGGTGTTGGTTTTGAACGAAAGTTCAATGCCAATGGAGTTGAGTGGGAAGAAGATCAATACCCCAAGACAAAGTTTGTTCCTCAACAAGAGAAGTATACTTCTTTTAAGGGGACACAAGCTCAAGATGATCTTCCACCACAAGACTACAAGCAAAAAGGCAAGGACAAGCTTCAAGAGGAAATTGACGCATTTGAAGAAGCTCCTAAGACCTTAGTCAAGTGGATTCCCAAGACTACTTCAAGTTCCACTTCATCAAGTACGACTACAACTCCAAGGATTCCCATCAAGATGATGTGGATCCAAAAGAAGAAGAACTAGAGAGTTCTTGAGGGTGACTCCGCCAACATACTTCACTCTTATCATTTTGGCAAGAATAAGTGCAATCAACTTCCACATCTTGCACTAGTTCAAGGAGTCACAAACCCTCTTGTTGGTAAGACAAGGGACAAGGTAACCTAAAAGTTTTCATGGACATCATCTTTTGTGTGCATCACTCTATGTCTATGGATATCCTTGTTTGTTCCTTGTGGGACTAACCCATGTAGGTATTGAAAGTGCAATTCACTCAAATGGATAGCTCCAAGTGATCTACATCAACATTGAGCATCCACATCTTCAACATCTACATGAAGTCATCATCGACAAAACCCAAGGTTAGTTCATCCCTCTTAGGGGGGATATCACATCTAGGGGGAGCTTTACTCTAAGACTTGAGCTAAAGCAACTCTAAAAGATGTGAACACAACAATGCTTTATGTAAAAGTGGTAACCCCACTTGAGCTTAAACGATGAGTATGACCTATGATCAAGTGCTCTCACTTGACTCCTAAGTCAATATACTCATATATAGATGACCTTGTCATCGCAAATTGCTTGATAGATGCTAGAATTGGTTGTGCATGCCTTGCCACATATTTCATTTGCCATCTTATTGTGTGAGCATGCTGGTTGCATATTTTGCTCATTCGAGGACATCCACTTGTTGTTTTAATTGTTTGTTTTTATTTTCTTTTGCCAAGTGGATGGACAAGAATGCCTAAGTACCTCCCCTAGCTACCTATGCTTTTCTTGTCTCAAACTCTATTCATGCTGCATCACAAAATTTGATCAAGTCAGATTCGAACCACTCTGTGTGAGGAGCGCTCGGAGTCCCCGATTCGTCATAGACTTAAACTTCCAAAACCTCTTTATGATTCTCGGTCTGACCGATACCCCACTTTCGGTCCTACCGAGATCATTAAGTTGATCTAGGTTTTCGATCTCGGTGCAACCGATTTGAACATTTCGGTCACACCGAGTTTCAGTAACTGCCTGCAGTTATGAATCTCGGTGCCACCGAGTTGTTCCACTCGGTCACACCGACAGGGTCGGGCTATATATAGTCACGGGCAAAATTTGGAAATTTCTCCGAACCCCTTTGCCCGCGCGATAGCCTGCTCTGCCAACATGGTCTCCGGATCGTCTTCTCGCTGCCAGCCGTCTCCAGTCACTGGTCTCCGTCGCCGTCAACGGGAATTCTGCCCCGCTGTTGCCGCCGTAGCGAGTCTCCGCCGAACTAGGGTATGGACTCGATCACAGTGCTATTCCCCGTCCGATTCCTAGCACATTGTGTTCTTCATGATTCTTGCCACAATTGAAACACTCCTATCCAGTCAATACGCCCGTAGATTAGCTTTGATTCGAAAATTTTAGGGTTAGGTTTCCGCCGAAACCATCTCGGACCCACCGAGTTGAAAAACTCGGTCCCACCGATTTGACTTATGCCATTGCACAAGTGAGACTCGGTCTGACCGAGAATTACTTATCGGTGTGACCGATTTTGGAACTCTGTGAAACCCTAGCAGTCTTGGTGCCACCAAACTGTGACTCGGTCCTACCGAGTTCACTAGTTTAGGTTCCAAAACTGCTTCGGTATCACCGAGTTTGAAAATCGGTAGATCGGAGATGATTTCAGTGGGAAACTAAAACTAAGTTTTTGGATCATTCTTTTGCAAAAATCTCTGCATTTTGTGATGCTCATCTTTTCTACCTCATCTATAAACTGTTCACAGGGTCTGCAGTCAGACTTTGCAGCATGTCTGATCAAAGTGACAGCCAGAACATGTCAGAGCAGCAGGTGCACATGAGTGAGGGCACTAGTCCCTCCAGATCTTCAGATGAGGGCAGCAGGAGCACCCCTAGCAACTTGCCAAAAGCTGCCACCAGACAGAGGAAGAAGAGAACTTCTGATTTCGAAGATGAAGATTATGTGGCAGAGGAAGAGGCCACATCAAAGAGAGTTGAGCCAGCTCAAGGCACAAAGCCAGGGCTGAAAATCAAAAGGCCAGCAGGCAGGCAGCCCATGTCAAAGGCAAGAGCTTCAACTGAGAAGCCTGCACCCAAAGAGCCAGTTGCTACAGAGGGAAAGAAAAGAAAGGAAAGGGTCAAGAAGACCATAGCCAGAGTGCTAGGAAAGGCTTCCATCATGGAAGAGGAAGAGGAAGAAGAGGTAGCTGCACCAGCACCCAAGGCACCCAAGTTGATGGGTGATGCCATAAGATCAGGGGCTACTGCATCTAAGCCCAAAGCTGCCTCCAAGCCAAAACCAAAGAGGAATACAAGGAGCATTCCTGCAGCTGAGAAGAATAAGGCCCCAGTGCCTGAGACTGTTGTTGAAGAAGAGGATGAAGAGCAAGTTCTGAGAAAGCTCAAGCCCAAGATCCCAGACCACAACGATGCGCATCCTGTGGCTGAGGACATGAAGCTCAGGAGAGATTCAGGGCTGAGGAAGTGGAGAGAAGCAGACCCGTATGCTTCAAGGAGGAGGACTGCTGTTGACTACAGATTCCACACTAAGGAACAACAGGACTTCTATGAGATAGTGCTGCTTGATAAGAAGCCAATAGTCTGTGATATGAGATGGGTTGACTGGCAGTACATCAAGGACAATGAGGATCACTATCCTGGAGTGCAAGATAGCTTCATAGCTTGTGGAGTAGCTAACTTTGTTGGGCAGAAGCTCACAAAGTGGAATGAGGAGCTTATAATGCAGTTCTACTCCACAACACATTTTTATTCAGATGGGAGGATCACATGGATGTCTGAGGGTACAAGGTACCAATCCACAGTTGCTGAGTGGGCACAGATCATTAATGCCCCAGAGGAGCATGATGATGACTTGGACATATATGCCAAGAAGAAGATGGACCATAACTCTATGTCCAATATGTACAAGGAAATTCCCAATGAAGCTCTTGACACCTTCAAATTTGGGTCTGTGCATTACCTTCTGTCAGGGCTGCCAACTATCAATTGGATCTTGAGGCACACCTTATTGCCCAAGTTTGGAGATCACAAGATGATCAGAGGCCATGCTATCAACTTACTACATGTATTTGATGTACCTCAGAAGTTCAAGGTGATGAGCCTCATAGTGGAAACTATCAAAAGGACTGCAGCAGATCAGAAGAGGAGTTGCGGATATGCCCCTCAGATCCAGGAGCTCATTAACTCCAAGATGGGCACGAGCATATATTTATTGGACAAGGAACACCTGCCCATCCGTCCAGATTTTGAGGACAATCAAGTTGTCATGACTGAGAACGAGCCATCATCTTCCCAAGCATACGCAAAGAAGGAGAAGGCAAGGAAGGAGAAAGCTGCCAAGATTCCAACTCAAGAGGAGGCATCTGAGTATTTCTTGAAGACCAAACAAGAGCAGCTTGGTTACCTAATTGCATCCACCCTACGGATTGAGCAAGGTCTAGCAACCCTAACTCAAAACCAGGCAAGCCTAGAGAGAATCATGGAACAAAAGTTCTATGACTTGGATGTCAAGGTAACGGAGATTCAGACTACAGTGGAGCAGCTCCAAGATGATATGCAGGAGAGGAGAGGCAGGACTACCACTCATGCCTTTGCCAGAGTGCCACGAGGTCCGAGGTCGTCTGTCGTGCCAGTTGCTGACACAAGAGCCACCACCTCAGCACCAGCTACAGCCTCAGTTCCACCAGCTCCAGCATCTACTTCAGCTCCAACTCCAGCGTCTACTTCAGCGTCTACAGAAGCCTTCGTCCTTGGAGTGATCCGGACTCCACCACCACCAGAAGATCAAGCCTGAGCGTCGATCTAGTACTATGTATTTTCTAGGAACTTTTTGGTAACTTGTTGCCAAAGGGGGAGAAAAATGTATAGATCATAGGCTTCGAGAGAGAGAGTGTTGCTTTTCTCTCTTGCTTTATTTGGTGGTTTTTCAAACTTGTTTGCTTTTGAGTGCTTGAGATACTACGTCATTATTTGTGAGACATTGATGATCATGTGCTTGATCATAAGCTACACTTAATGCTTGCTTAATGCTATTATCTTATCTATCTTATGTGATCTTTCACTATTCTTGGTGATGAGTGCATGTATTTCATTCTTATCATTTTAAGCGCTCCACCAAGATGTATGTGACATGGAAGAGTAACCCATGACTCTAACTCCTTGTGCATTTGCAGTCCAAAGAAAATTTTAAATATGCACAAATTTAGGGGGAGCTCTTACTTATCACATACTTCTCAAAGCGACGATATATTTCATGCTTATTATCATTTGTCGAAGCTTTGATCTATATGTTGTCATCAATTACCAAAAAGGGGGAGATTGAAAGTGCAACTATCCCTAGGTGGTTTTGGTAATTCATAACAACATATAGCTCATTGAGCTAATGCTATTCCAAGATGATTATTTCAGGAAAGCTCAATGATTGGCATGGCATGGATGTGAAAGTGGAACCCTCAAAATGCTAAGGAAAAAGGATTGGCTCAAGCTCAAAAGCTCAAGACTCTTCATTTTATATTTTAGTGATCCAAGATCACATTGAGTCTTTAGGAAAAGCCAATACTATCAAGGAGGGATAAGGTGTTGCTTAATGAGCCTCTTGCTTCATGTGCTTAGTGATATGCTCCAAAAACCCTCAACTACTTTCCCATATCCACATTTGACCTAAACCCTAAGCCAAACTCGGTCCTACCGATTCTTCCTATCCGGCGCCACCGAGTTTCACTTGTCATTAGCCACTGCCAAACCCTAGCAATTCGGTTCTACCGATAGGGATCTCGGTCTCACCGAGATGGGATTGCAAACTCTCTGTTTCCCTTTCGTAACTTTTCGGTCTCACCGAAAGAGCGAATCGGTCCCACCGAGATTGCAATGTAAATTCAGTGTTTCCCCTTTGTAACTTTTCGGTCTCACCGAAAGAGCAAATCGGTCCCACCGAGTTTGCCTGACCAACTCTCTGGTTAGCTAATTACCAAATTCGGTCTCACCGAGTTTGTGTAATCGGTCTCACCGAGATTCCGTTATGCCCAAACCCTAACCATATCGGTCCTACCGAGTTGCATGTCAGTCCCACCGAAAATCTCTAACGGTCACTAGGTTTACATTTTCGGTCCGACCGAGTTTATTGATTCGGTCCCACCGAGATTGGAAAATTGTGTGTAACGGTTGGATTTTGTGTGGAGGCTATATATACCCCTCCACCTCCTCTTCATTCGAAGAGAGAGCCATCAGAACACATACACCATTCCAACTCGTATGTTCTGAGAGAGAACCACCTACTCATGTGTTGAGACCAAGATATTCCATTCCTACCATATGAATCTTGATCTCTAGCCTTCCCAAGTTGCTTTCCACTCAAATCTTCTTTCCACCAAATCCAAATCCTATGAGAGAGAGTTGAGTGTTGGGGAGACAATCATTTGAAGCACAAGAGCAAGGAGTTCATTACCTACACACCATTTGTTACTTCTTAGAGAGTGGTGTCTCCTAGATTGGCTAGGTGTCACTTGGGAGCCTCCAACAAGATTGTGGAGTTTAACCAAGAAGTTTGTAAGGGCAAGGAGATCGCCTACTTCATGAAGATCTACCGCTAGTGAGGCAAGTCCTGTGTGGGCGATGGCCATTGTGGGATAGACAAGGTTGCTTCTTCGTGGACCCTTTGTGGGTGGTTACTTCTTCGTGGACCCTTCGTGGGTGGAGCCCTGTGTGGACTCGCGCAACCATTACCCTTTGTGGGTGGAGCCCTGTGTGGACTCTCACAACCGTTACCCTTTGTGGGTTGAAGTCTCCATCAACGTGGATGTAGGATAGCACCACCTATCCGAACCACGGGAAAAACATCCGTGTCTCATATTGCGTTTGAATTCTCCAAACCCTTCCCTTTACATTCTTGCAAGTTGCATGCTTTACTTTCCGCTGCCAATATACTCTTTGCATGCTTGCTTGAATTATGTGATGATTGCTTGACTTGTCCTAAAATAGCTAAAATCTGCCAAGAACTAAAATTGGGAAAAGGTTAAGCTTTTATTTGGTCAAGTAGTCTAATCACCCCCCTCTAGACATACTTTCGATCCTACATCCTCCCCCTCTACTCTCTTGTAATGGATTGAGTTTTCCCCTTTGAAGTTATCTTATTGGATTGAGTCTTTAAAGATTTTAGAACACTTGATGTATGTCTTGTCATGCGTATCTGTGGTGACAATGGGATATCACGTGATTCACTTGATGTATGTTTTGGTAATCAACTTGCGGGTTCCGCCCGTGAATCTATGCATAGGGGTTGGCACACATTTTCGTCATGATTCTCCGGTAGAAACTTTGGGGCACTCTTTGAGGTTCTTTGTGTTGGTTGAATAGATGAATCTGAGATTGTGTGATGCATATCGTATAATCATACCCATGGATACTTGAGGTGACATTGGAGTATCTAGGTGACATTAGGGTTTTGGTTGATTTGTGTCTTAAGGTGTTGTTCTAGTACGAACTCTAGGGCTCTTTGTGACACTTATAGGAATAGCCCAACAGATTGATTGGAAAGAATAACTTTGAAGTGGTTTCGTACCCTACCATAATCTCTTCGTTTCTTCTCCGCTATTAGTGACTTTGGAGTGACTCTTTGTTGCATGTTGAGGGATAGCTATGTGATCCAATTATGCTATTATTGTTGAGAGGACTTGCACTAGTGAAAGTATGAACCCTAGGCCTTGTTTCCTATCATTGCAATACCGTTTACGCTCACTTTTATCATTAGTTACCTTGCTGTTTTTATATTTTCAGATTACAAAAACCTTTATCTACCATCCATATACCACTTGTATCACCATCTCTTCGCCGAACTAGTGCACCTATACAATTTACCATTGTATTGGGTGTGTTGGGGACACAAGAGACTCTTTGTTATTTGGTTGCAGGGTTGCTTGAGAGAGACCATCTTCATCCTACACCTCCTATGGATTGATAAACCTTAGGTCATCCACTTGAGGGAAATTTGCTACTGTCCTACAAACCTCTGCACTTGGAGGCCCAACAACGTCTACAAGAAGAAGGTTGTGTAGTAGACATCAGTATTCACACATGTATTACGATTTCCGGATAACACAATTATAGTATGAACAATAGACAATTATCATGAACAAGGAAATATAATAATAACCATTTTATTATTGCCTCTAGGGCATATTTCCAACATTTGAGAGAGCCAAAATTATGCCATGACTTGTTAAAATTTCTCTCTATGCTTCACTTAAATTTTTATGAGCTATGGATTTGCTCTATTGCTTCACTTATATCTTTTTGAGCACGGTGTGCTTTAGTATTTTTGAAGAAATGCTCTCTTGCTTCACTTAGATCTATTTGAGAGTTAGTAAATTTTTTAAGAAATTCTCTCTTGCTTCACTTAAATTAATTTGAGAGAAAGAAATATTATGCTCATGATCTTCACTTATATTTGATTGAGCTTATCAGAAACAACAGATGCAAATTAGTCCCAAATTGATAGATATCCAAGAAGGATATAATAAAAACTTTGATGAAGATCATTGGACAAAATAAACTTGATTCTTATTAATAGTTTTTAGATATGATGATGTGATATGATATGTGAGTCATCTTGATGAGTAATTATTCTTTTAGTAAGAATATTGGTGTTAAGGTTTGTGACTCCCTATGCAAGCACGAAAGTCAATAGTCATGCAATGAAATTATATCCTACTTGTGGTGCATTGTTCGGTGTTAATTATGCTTAATGCTCACTTATGAGATTATTCGTTTCTTGGTTGGTCGCTTCTCAATCTTTTGCTAGCCTTCATTTTGCACTAAGTATGATCACTACTTGTGCATCCAAAATCCTTTAAACCAGTTTTGCCACATGAGTCCACTATACCTACCTATATGTGGTATTCTTTTGCCATTCTAAGCAAATTTGTATGTGCCATCTCTAATATTCAAAATAAATTTCTCTTTTGTGTGCTCGTATCGCTCATGAGGCGGTGAGGGGTGGCTAATATTTCCCATGATAGATGTGTTATTCTCACGATGAGTGTTTATTCACTTGTCATTGCATGAGAGTAAGGCAAAGGTATTAGGGATGCCCAGTCCGAAAATGAAAAATGAATTTACTTTATGTTGTCAAATAATAAATTCCTTGGAAAGTGTTGGTATGGAAGGCACTCGTGGATAAGGTTAGCCATGGAAAGTGAAAGTATGGTGGACAAAGAATAAACTTTAATTTCTGTTTGGGAACCGCCTATGATATATCTAGCATGGAAAGTGTTGGAACTGTAAGTCGTTTTCGTTGGTGGGAAAAGTATGCCTCTCAAAATGTTTTTATCTCTCAATTTTTGCTTTGAGCTCTAGCGCCTCTACAAATCCCTACTTCCCTCTACGAAGGGCCTTTCTTTTATTTTATGCAATTTTTATTTTGAATTTGAGTCTCCATCTTCTCTTATAAAGCACCAACTAGGAGGCACTATGATCGTACTTGAGCATTGGGTGTAGTTAATATGCGAGTGTGTTTCATGAATGGATCAATGATTGAGCATGATGGGCTAGGGATAGCTTATTTTAGCGTTGATATTTTGAAAGAGATGGTTGCTTGTTGATATGCTTGAGTATTTAAGTTATCATGTCAAAACTAGACTATTGCTTCGAACAGTATAAAAGTCTAAATGTCCATGCTATAAAGAAAAGAATATGAGATGACATGTTAGGCAGCATTCCACATCAAAAATTCTGTTTTTATCATTTACCTGCTCGAGGACGAGCAGGAATTAAGCTTGGGGATGCTGATACATCTCCAACATATCTATAAATTTTTATTGTTCCATGTTGTTACATTATCAATCTTGGATATTTTATAATCATTTTATAGTCAATTAATATCATTTGTGGTACTAACATATTGACATGGTGCCAAGTGCCAGTTGCTGTTTTTGCATGTTTTTTACATCGCAGGTAATCAATATCAAACGGAGTCCAAAGCCAGCGTAACTTTTTGTGGATTTTTTGGACCAGAAGGCAACCAATGGGCCGAAGAAGCACCTAGGGGCTGCTCCGAGGGGAGCACAACCCACCAGGGCGCGCCTGGAGGCCAGGCGTGCCCTGGTGGGTTGTGCCCACCTCAGGTGCCCCCCAAACCGCCTCTTTACTCTATGAATACCCCAATATTCCAGAAACCCTAGGGGAGTCGACGAAAATCAATTCCAGACACCGCAGAGTCTAGAACCACTAGATCCAATCTAGACACCATCACGGAGGGGTTCACCACCTCCATTGGTGCCTCTCCGATGATGCATGAGTAGTTCTTTGTAGACCTTCGGGTCCGTAGTTAGTAGCTAGATGGCTTCCTCTCTCTCATTTGATTCTCAATACAATGGTCTCTTGGAGATCCATATGATGTAACTCTTTTGCGGTGTGTTTGTTGGGATCCGATGAACTTTGAGTTTATGATTAGATCTATCTGTTTTTATCCATCAAAGTTATTTGAGTTTATTTGATCTCTTATATGCATGATTGCTTATAACCTCGTATTTCTTCTCCGATATTTGGGTTTTGTTTGGCCAACTTGATCTATTTATCTTGCAATGGGAAGAGGTGCTTTGTAGTGGGTTCGATCTTACGGTGCTTGATCCCAGTGACAGAAGGGGAACCGACACGTATGTATCATTTCTACTAACGATAAAACAATGGGGTCTATTTCTACATAAATAGATCTTGTCTACATCATGTCATCGTTCTTATTGCATTACTCCGTTTATCCATGAACTTAATACACTAGATGCATGCTGGATTGCGGTCGACGTGTGGAGTAATAGTAGTAGATGCAGGCAGGAGTCGATCTACTAATATTGGACGTGATGCCTATATAATGATCATTGCCTGGATATCGTCATGATTATTTGAAGTTCTATCAATTGCCCAATAGTAATTTGTTTACCCACTGTTTGCTATTTTTCTCGAGAGAAGCCACTAGTGAAACCTACGGCCCCCGGGTCTGTTTCTCATATTATTTGCCTTTGCGATCTATTTGCCTTTGCTTTTATTTTCAGATCTGTTAAAACCAAAAATACCTTGCTGCAGTTTATTCTTATTTATTTTATTTGGCGTTCGATCTATCAATCTACTACAATTTATTCACGTCCGTTTGCCAATTTTTGGCGCCGTTACCCGAAAGAGATTGACAACCCCTTTAATATGTCAGGTTGCGAGTATTTGTTATTTTTGTGCAGGTGTTGTTTACGTGTTGTTGCTTGGTCCTCCTACTAGTTCGATAACCTTGGTTTCATCACTGAGGGAAATACCTACCATTGTTGTGCTGCATCATCCCTTCCTCTTTGGGGAAATGCTGATGTAGCTTCAAGCCGCTATCACATACTCTGTTGTATTGTTGGTCGCCTATTCCCAGGCAAAGTTCATCTGGAAGACGTATTTCAAGTGCTCCCTGGAGGGGGCAACGAGAAGCACGCCAGCCCCTGCACCTTATAGGGAAAAGGCACCATCGAAATAATGATCCATTCTTCAGGCACTTCCTTCTCGGGGATAACCGTTTTCAGTACTTCCTCATCAGGGGTTGGCGTCCATTCAACAATTAACTCTGCGAATGCCCTGCTCTGAATTGTTGACGTGCTCTCAAACTTCAGGCCAAAGCTGGATAACTCCAAAGCCCACTCCACTATTTTGCCGGTAGCCTCAGGATTTCAGAGTATCCTTTGCAACGAGAAGCGAGTGACAACCGTGATCTCATGGGCTTGGAAGTACTGGCGCAGTTTCCTTGAGGCCATGACGAGACCAAAGATCAACTTTTGCACACCAGAGTATCTCTGAGGGAGTTCTGGATTATGGGGTCTCCGGACAGCCGGACTATATCCTTTGGCCGAACTGTTGGACTATGAAGATACAAGATTGAAGACTTCGTCCCATGTCCGGATGGGACTCTCCTTGGCGTGAAAGGCAAGCTTGGAAATACGGATATGTAGATCTCCTTCCTTGTAACCGACTCTGTGTAACCCTAGCCCCCTCCGGTGTCTATATAAACCGGAGGGTTTAGTCCGTAGAACAACAACAATCATACCATAGGCTAGCTTCTAGGGTTTAGCCTCTACGATCTCGTGGTAGATCAACTCTTGTAATACTCATATCATCAAGATCAATCAAGAAGGACGTAGGGTATTACCTCCATCGAGAGGGCCCGAACCTGGGTAAACATCGTGTCCCCCGCCTCCTGTTACCATCCGCCTTAGACGCACGGTTTGGGACCCCCTACCCGAGATCCGCCATTTTTGACACCGACATTGGTGCTTTCATTGAGAGCTCCACTATGCCGTCACCGTAAGGCTTGATGGCTCCTTCGATCATTGGTAACGATGCGGTCCAGGGTGAGTTTTTCCTTCCTGGACAGATCTTCGTATTTGGCGGCTTCGCACTGCGGGCCAACTCGCTTGGCCATCTGGAGCAGATCGAGAGCTACGCCCCTGGCCATCAGGTGAGGTTCGAAAACTTAACCTACACTGCCGACATCCGCAGAGACTTGATCTTCGACTGATTCGAGCCCATGTCAGGTACGCCGCACAATCACGACGAGCATCACGTAACTCTGTCGTCGGGTGGTGTTCGGAAGATCACATCTGCAACTACTCCGGCCCTTAATCCGGAGCAAATTGCGCCATACGTGGACGGGTGGATAGACCCCACCATGGAGGCCGCACTCTCAGTGGCGATAGAGCCGGATACTGACTTCACCCCTTATGAGAGCCGTGTTGCCGAACCACTGGATTCGTCTCCGGCCACGGACTCCGAGCCGCCCATGCCCGTTCCTATCGAATCCGATTGGGCGCCGATCATGGAGTTCACCTCCGCGGCTATCTTTCAGCACTCACCTCTCGGCGATGTGCTACATTCATTAAGGTCTCTCTCCTTGTCAGGAGAACCTTGGCCGAACTATGTCCGGCTAGAATGGGATGCAGACGACGAAGAAATTCGCTCCCCAGCCACCACCCACTTAGTAGCCACTGTCGACGATTTAACCGACATGCTCGACTTCGACTCCGAAGACATCGACAGTATGGACGATGATGCAGGAGACGGACAGGAACCACCGCCCACAGGGCGCTGGACCGCCACCTCATCATATGATATATACATGGTGGATACCCCCAAAGAAGGCAATAGTGACAAGACAGCAGAGGGCAACCCCTCCAAGAAGCAACCCAAGCGCCGACGTCAGCGGCGCCGCTCTAAGTCCCGCCATAGCAAAAAGTAGTGATACCGGCACAAGAGACAATAACACTCCGGATAGTGCCAAAGACGACAACAATCCCCTCCAGCACGATTTAGAGCGGGAGGATGAACAGGCTAGCCCTCCAGAGCGGGCAGCAAATGGAGAATCGGAGGAGGACAATTACATGGCTCTCTTCGAAGACGAGGTGAGCCTCGGGGACGAAGAATTTATCGTGCCTGAGGATCCCGTCGAGCAGGAGTGCTTCAAGCGCCGGCTTATAGCCACAACAAATAGCTTGAAGAAAAAGCAACAACAACTTCGAGCCGATCAAAATTTGCTAGCAGACAGATGGACCGAAGTCCTTGCGGCCAAGGAATACGAACTCGAGCACCCAACCAAGAGTTATCCAAAGCGCAGGTCGCTACCTCACCTTGAGGAGGAAGCATTGAAACCCACATCACCAGCGTATGATGCGGCTGACGGGCCACCTCGTGGCCGAGACAGAGAGGCATTTCAGCCCGAAGTCCAACCTGCACCCCGCCGCCAGTCAAACAAAAATACCAAGGCCCGGGGCAACACATGGGACCTGCGAGACGTATTGGAAAACAAGGCAAAACATGCAAAACCAATCTACGGATCACGGGGGCGCGTGATAACCCACAAGTATAGGGGATCGCAACAGCTTTCGAGGGTAGAGTATTCGACCCAAATTTATTGATTCGACACAAGGGGAGCCAAAGAATATTCTCAAGTATTAGCAGCTGAGTTGTCAATTCAACCACACCTGGAAACTTAGTATCTGCAGCAAAGTGTTTAGTAGCAAAGTAATATGATAGTGGTGGTAGCGGTAACAAAAGTAAAGACAGCAAAAGTAATGTTTTTGGTATTTTGTAGTGATTGTAACAGTAGCAGCGGGAAAGTAAATAAGCGTAAACCAGTATATGGAAAACTCGTAGGCACCGGATCAGTGATGGATAATTATGCCGGATGTGGTTCATCATGTAACAGTCATAACATAGGGTGACGCAGAACTAGCTCCAATTCATCAATGTAATGTAGGCATGTATTCCGTATATAGTCATACGTGCTTATGGAAAAGAACTTGCATGACATCTTTTGTCCTACCCTCCCATGGCAGCGGGGTCCTATTGGAAACTTAGGGATATTAAGGCCTCCTTTTAATAGAGAACCGAAACAAAGCATTAGCACATAGTGAATACATGAACTCCTCAAACTATGGTCATCGCCGGGAGTGGTCCCGATTATTGTCACTTCGGGGTTGCCGGATCATAACACATAGTAGGTGACTATAGACTTGCAAGATAGGATCAAGAACTCACATATATTCATGAAAACATAATAGGTTCAGATCTGAAATCATGGCACTCGAGCCCTAGTGACAAGCATTAAGCATAGCAAAGTCATAGCAACATCAATCTCAGAACATAATGGATACTAGGGATCAAACCCTAACAAAACTAACTCAATTACATGATAAATCTCATCCAACCCATCACCGTCCAGCAAGCCTACGATGGAATTACTCACGCACGGCGGTGAGCATCATGAAATTGGTGATGGAGGATGGTTGATGATGACGACGATGACGAATCCCCCTCTCCGGAGCCCCGAACGGACTCCAGATCAGCCCTCCCGAGAGGTTTTAGGGCTTGGCGGCGGCTCCATATCGTAAAACGCGATGATTTCTTCTCTCTTATTTTTTCTCTCCAAAGCAAATATATAGAGTTGGAGTTGGCATCGAAGGGTTTCCAGGGGGGCCACGAGGTAGGGGCGCGCCCTAGGGGGGGCGCCCCCCATCCTCATGAGAAGGGTGTGGGCCCCCTGGTCTTCATCTTTGGCGAGGATTTTATTTTATTTTTTCTAAGATGTTCCGTGGAGTTTCAGGTCATTCCGAGAATATTTGTTTTCTGCACATAAAACAACACCATGGCAATTCTGCTGAAAACAGCGTCAGTCTGGGTTAGTTCCATTCAAATCATACAAGCTAGAGTCCAAAACAAGGGCAAAAGTGTTTGGAAAAGTAGATACAACGGAGACGTATCAACTCCCCCAGATTTAAACCCTTGCTTGTCCTCAAGCAATTCAGTTGACAAACTGGAAGAAAGAAAGAAAAACTTCTACAAACTCTGTTTGCTCTTGTTGTTGTAACTATGTCAAGCCAGCATTCAAGTTTTCAGCATAGATCATAACTAACCACATTTGCAATTATTCTCAGGTCTCATAATTACTCATATCAATAGCATAATCAACTAGCAAGTCATAATAATAAATATCGGATGACAACACTTTCTCAAAACAATCATAATATGATATAACAAGATGATATCTCGCTAGCCCTTTCTGAGACCGCAAAACATAAATGCAGAGCACCTTTAAAGATCAAAGACTGACTAGACATTGTAATTCATGGTAAAAGATATCCAATCATAGTCATACCCAATGTAAATTAACAGTGATGAATGCAAATCACGGCTGTGCTCTCCAGCTAGTGCTTTTTAATAAGAGGGTGATGACTCAACATAAAAGTAAATGGATAGGCCCTTCGCAGAGGGAAGCAGGGATTTGTAGAGGTGCCATAGCTCGGTTTTGAAATAAAGATAAATTGTAGTTTGAGCGGTATACTTTCATTGTCAACATAACAACTAAGAGATGGCGATATCTTCCATGCTACACACATTATAGGTGGTTCCCAAACAGAATGGTAAAGTTTATACTCCCCCTCCACCAACAAACATCAATCCATGGCTTGCTCGAAACAACGAGTGCCTCCAACATACATCAGGTCCCAGGGGGAGATTTTTTTGCAATTAATTTTGATTTGGTTTGCATAAAGCATGGGACTGGGCATCCCGGTGACCAGCCATTTATCTCGTGAGTGAGGAGCGGAGTCCACTCCTCTTGAGAATAACCCGCCTAACACGGAAGATAAGGACATCCTTGGTTGATACATGAGCTATTCGAGCATACAAAACAGAATGTTTATTTGAAGGTTTAGAGTTTGGCACATACAAATTTACTTGGAACGACGGGTAGATACCGCATATACGAAGGTATGGTGGACTCATCTGGAATAACTTTGGGGTTTAAGGGATTGGATGCACAAGCAGTATTCCCGCTTAGTACAAGTGAAGGCTAGCAAAAGAATGGGAAGCAACCAACTAGAGAGCGACAACAGCCATGTACATGCATTAAAATTAATAAAGATTGCATGCAAGCATGAGTAGGATATAATCCACCATGAACATAAATATCGTGAAGGCCATGTTGATTTGTTTCAATTGCATGCGTGAGCATGTGCCAAGTCAAGTCACTTAAATCATTCAAAGGAGGATACCACCCCATCATACCACATCATAATCATCTCAATAGCATGTTGGCACACAAGGTAAACCATTATAACTCATAGCTAATCAAGCATGGCACAAGCAACTACGATCTCTAATTGCCATTGCAAACATGTTTATTCATAATAAGCTGAATCAAGAACGAGGGACTCATCATATTTACAAAAACAAAAGAGGTCGAGTTCATACCAGCTTTTCTCATCTCAGTCAGCCCATCATGTATCATCATAATTGCCTTTCACTTGCACGATCAAACGATGTGAATAATGATAAGAGTGCACGTGCATTGGACTAAGCTGGAATCTGCGAGCATTCAATAAACAAGAGAAGATGAGGCAATATGGGCTCTTGGTTAAATCAACAATAATGCATATAAGAGCCACTTTCAACAATTTAATTATGGTCTTCTCCTACTGACCGCCAAATAAAAGAAAAGAAATAAAACTATTTACACGAGAAAGCTCCCAACAAGCAAAAGAAGAACAGGAAATATTTTTGGGTTTTCTTTTTAATTATTACTACTACAGCAGAAAAATAAACTACTACTAATTTTTTGGTTTTTCTTAAGGTTTAACTAACACACAAGAAGAAAGCAGGAAAAAGAAAATAAACTAGCATGGATATTACAATGAAAGAGTATGAGCACCGACATCTAGAAATGAGTGTGTGTGAACATAAATGTAATGTCGGTGAGAAATACGTACTCCCCCAAGCTTAGGCTTTTGGCCTAAGTTGGTCTATGGCCACGGCTGGCCTGGCGGATATCCATAATAATAGTTGTTGGGGTCGTACTGTGATGAGGAGGAATAGCTGGGATCATACTATGATGAAGAAGAAGACTCTGACTGCCACTGGCTGACAGTCATCTCTGGATCCCAAGAATAAACAGATTGTCATGGAGGCTCATCTTGTGGTTCCTGTTCCTGGGCTGGTGCAGGATTCTTGTAAGCTTGGACGGCAGCCCACGTAATGAGGTAGGGTCCTACAAAATTAAACAAAGAAGGAGCAGGCAGGATAATAGTCTCAGGGTGATGTTTGTTAAAGAACAGTTGATACTTAAGGTCTCCTGCCCTATTCTTAACAATAAAATCATGTGCCGCCATACTTTTATGATCTAGATAAACACGGGGCAGCAACTTTCTTCCTTCTCAGCATGCCTAATAGGTATATTAAAATGTGCAGCTAGGCGTGTGGCATAGACGCCTCCAAAGATGGGACCCTTAGTACGGTTCATACTTAACCATCTAGCAATAATGCTGCCCATACTAAAACTGTTATCACTGTATAAACCATGGTGCAGAATAATTATATCAGGGATGCTAAGGTTTCCACAGTTTCCACGTCCAATTAAACAACGACTAGCAAATAATGCAAAGTAACGTAAAACAGGAAAATGTATGCTAGTGATTCGTGCATCGGAAACCTTCCTAGTTTCTCCTACAGTGATAGTATCAATAAACCCACCCACATCATCATGATGTGGTTCTTCTGTCTTGCTCTCAAAAGGGACTAAACAAATCCGACAGAAATCATAAAGTGACATCTCCTTATGCTCATCATATAAATGAAACTCCACCGTAGGTGGTGAGTTCCTAGAATGAAAATGAAAGTTTTGCACAAAAGTATTTGTGAGTAAGAGATACTGATCGCATTGGTTGTGGAGGAAAGCGGTGAGGCCTGCGTTGTGAGCCAATTCATGAAAATCTTCATACATATCGGCTGCTCTCAAGAAATCTTCAGAAGGCCATTCACACGCCCGAATCTCCGCGGTGCGCAGCAAATTATACTTAGGCTTCGGTGCCTTTTCCTTCGAGTTTTGGCTCGATGAGCCCCTCAAAAATGTCCTCATTATTTTTCTGAAATAATCTGAAATTCTTAGTAACTTCAAAATAAAAGTAACAAAACTCAATAAAACTGATAGTAACTACTCCTAAAAGTGCCTAGAGCCTATATCAAGCATTAGAACTACTTGGAACCATATAAATTTGACATGCAAGCTCAAGAACATGGTCACCTACGCAGCAAAAATTTGCAAAGAATAAAGCACTAGAACAAAAACTAATTGGACCAATGGAGGAGTCACATACCAAGGAACAATCTCCTCAAGCAGTTTTGTGAGAGGTGCTTTGAGCAAGGAGATCGAAAATCACAGCAAAAGTGGCTGGAACTCGTGCTTGAGTTGGTTTTTCGGGTTTGTGTGAGACAGAGAAAGAAGATGGGTGCTGGAATAAGTGGAGGAGGGCCACCATGGGCCCACGAGGCAGGGGGCGCGCCCTATAGGGGGGGGCGCGCCCACCACCCTCGTGACCAGGTGGCAGCTCCTCCCGCGGTAAATTTTTGCACAGTAAATCCTCAAATAATCCCAAAAAAATCATCTTAAATTGGCATGGCATTCTGAGGACTTTTATTTTCGGGATATTTTTATATTGTACGAATAAGTTAGGAAACGGACAGAAAAATACTGTTTTTACTTTATTTCTACTAATTAAAAGAAAGTATAGAGAGGGTACAGAAGTTTGTGCTTCTAGTTTCATCCATCTCATGCTCATCAAAAAGAATCCACTACCAAGGTTGATCAAGTCTTGTTAACAAACTCATTCTGATAATCATGAAACCGGAGAAATTTTGAATAACAATAAGTTACCTCAACATGGATATGCACATCCCCTATAATAAGTATACCATATTTCTTCTTCACAGTAGGAAGAGGAAATTCAAAACCTCCAAATATAATCGATGGAATTTTTCCGATAGAGTTGATACTATGAACTTGAGGTTGTTTCCTCAGAAAGTGTACTGTATGCTCATTACCATTAACATGAAAAGTGACATTGCCTGTGTTGCAATCAATAACAGCCCATGTGGTATTAAGAAAAGGTCTTCCAATAATAATAGACATACTATCATCCTCGGGAATATCAAGTATAACAAAGTCCGTTAAAATAGTAACGTTTGCAACCACAACAGGCACGTCCTCACAAATACCGACACGTATAGCAGTTGATTTATCAGCCATTTGCAAAGATATTTCAGTAGGTGTTGCTACGTCTTGAGCTTGTGTTGGTTTTCCCCGAAGAGGAAGGGATGATGCAACAGAGTAGCGTAAGTATTTCCCTCGGTTTTGAGAACCAAGGTATCAATCCAGTAGGAGGCCACGCTCAAGTCCCTCGTACCTGCACAAAATGATAGCTACTCGCAACCAACGCGATTAGGGGTTGTCAAGCCCTTCACGGTCACTTACGAGAGTGAGATCTGATAGATAAAATATTTTCGGTATTTTTGATATAAATATGCAAAGTAAAAAGTAAAGGCAAAGTAAAAAAAGCAAAGCAAGATTAAAGTGATGGAGATTGATATGATGAGAATAGACCCGGGGGCCATAGGTTTCACTAGTGGCTTCTCTCAAGAGCATAAGTATTCTACGGTGGGTGAACAAATTACTGTTGAGCAATTGACAGAATTGAGCATAGTTATGAGAATATCTAGGCATGGTCATGTATATAGGCATCACGTCTGTGATAAGTAGACTGAAACGATTCTGCATCTACTACTATTACTCCACTCATCGACCGCTATCCAGCATGCATCTAGAGTATTAAGTTAAAAACAGAGTAACGCCTTAAGCAAGATGACATGATGTAGAGAGATAAATTCATGCAATATGAAATAAACCCCATCTTGTTATCCTCGATGGCAACGATACAATACGTGCCTTGCTGCCCCTTCTGTCACTGGGTAAGGACACCGCAAGATCGAACCCAAAGCTAAGCACTTCTCCCATGGCAAGAACTACCAATCTAGTTGGCCAAACCAAACGGATAATTTGAAGAGACTTGCAAAGATAACCAATCATACATAAAAGAATTCAGAGAAGATTCAAATATTATTCATAGATAGACTTGATCATAAACCCACAATTCATCGATCTCAACAAACACATCGCAAAAAGAAGATTACATTGAATAGATCTCCACAAGAGAGGGGGAGAACTTTGTATTGAGATTCAAAGAGAGAGAAGAAGCCATCTAGCTACTATGGACCCGAAGGTCTGAGGTAAACTACTCACACTTCATCGGAGGGGCTAGGATGATGTAGAAGCCCTCCATGATGACGGCCCTCTTCCGGCGGAGCTCCGGAACAGGCCCCAAGATGGGATCTCATGGATACAGAAAGTTGCGGCGGTGGAATTAGGTTTTTGGCTCCTGTTCTGATCGTTTGGGGGTACGTGTGTATATATAGGAGGAAGAAGTACATCGGTGGAGCACCGAGGGGCCCACGAGGCAGGGGGCGCAGCCTAGGGGGGTGCCCCCCACCCTCGTGACCTCCTCTTTGACTCCCTGGCATAGAGTCCAAGTCTCCTGGGTCACGTTTGGTGAGAAAATCACGTTCCCGAAGATTTTATTCCGTTTGGACTCCGTTTGATATTCTGTTTCTCTGAAATACTGAAATAGGCAAAAAACAACAATTCTGGGCTGGGCCTCCGGTTAATAGATTAGTCCCAAAAATAATATAAAAGTGGAAAATAAAGCCCAATATAGTCCAAAACAGTAGATAATATAGCATGGAGCAATCAAAAATTATAGATACGTTGGAGACGTATCAGGCATCCCCAAGCTTAATTCCTGCTCGTCCTCGAGTAGGTAAATGATAAAAAGAGAATTTTTGATGCGGAGTGCTACTTGGCATAATTTCAATGCAAATCTTCTTAATTGTGGTATGAATATTCAGATTCGAAAGATTCAAGACAAAACTTTATATTGACATAAAAAATAATAATACTTCAAGCATACTAACAAAAAAAATTATGTCTTCTCAAAATAACATGGCCAAAGAAAGTTATCCCTACAAAATCATATAGTCTGGCTATGCTCCATCTTCACCACACAAATTATTTAAATCATGCACAACCCCGATGACAAGCCAAGACATTGTTTCATACTCTAACTTTTTCAAAACTTTTTCAATCTTCACGCAATACATGAGCGTGCGCCATGGATATAGCACTATAGGTGGAATAGAATGGTGGTTGTGGAGAAGACAAAAAGGAGAAGATAGTCTCACATCAACTAGGCGTATCAACGGGCTATGGAGATGCCCATCAATAGATATCAATGTGAGTGAGTAGGGATTGCCATGCAACGGATGCACTAGAGCAATAAATGTATGAAAGCTCAACAAAAGAAACTAGTGGGTGTGCATCCAACTTGCTTGCTCACGAAGACCTAGGGCAATTTGAGGAAGCCCATCATTGGAATATACAAGCCAAGTTCTATAATGTAAAATTCCCACTAGTATATGAAAGTGACAACATATGAGACTCTCTATATGAAGAACATGGTGCTACTTTGAAGCACAATATATGAGACTCGCTATATCATGGTGCTACTTTGAAGCACAAGTGTGGAAAAAAAGATAGTAGCATTGCCCCTTTTTTTGGCCTTCTTTTTTCTTTGGCCTTTCTCTAGTAGCATTGCCCCTTTTTTTGGGCCTTATTTTTTCTTTGGCCTTTCTCTTTTTTTTGGCCTTTCCTTTTTTTGGCCTTTCTCTTTTTTTATTTGGGACAATGCTCTATTGAATGATGATCATCACACTTCTATTTATTTACAACTCAATGATTACAACTTGATTCTAAAACAAAGTATGACTCTATATGAATGCCTCCGGCGGTGTACCGGGATATGCAATGAATCAAGAGTGACAAGTATGAAAAAAATTATGAACGGTGGCTTTGCCACAAATACTATGTCAACTACATGATCATGCTAAGCAATATGACAATGATGAATATGTCATGATGAACTAGATGGTGGAAAGTTGCATGGCAATATATCTCGGAATGGCTATGGAAATGCCATAATAGGTAGGTATGGTGGATGTTTTGAGGAAGGTATATGGTAGGTGTATGATACCGGCGAAAGGTGCGCGGTATTAGAGAGGCTAGCAAGGGTGGAAGGGCGAGAGTGCATGTAATCCATGGACTCAACATTAGTCATAAAGAACTCATATACTTATTGCAAAAATCTAGAAGTTATCAAAGCAAAGTATTATGAGGA
The DNA here is from genome assembly GCF_002162155.2 of Triticum dicoccoides. NCBI lineage: Eukaryota > Viridiplantae > Streptophyta > Magnoliopsida > Poales > Poaceae > Triticum > Triticum dicoccoides. Next base: position 389,062,178 of record NC_041380.1, read on the forward strand.
TGCTCCTAGGGGGATAGATTGGTAGGAAAAGACCATCGCTCGTCCCCGACCGCCACTCATAAGGAAGACAATCAATAAATAAATCATGCTCCGATTTCATCACATAACGGTTCACCATACATGCATGCTACGGGAATCACAAACTTTAACACAAGTATTCTTTAAATTCACAACTACTCAACTAGCATGACTTTAATATTATCACCTCCATATCTCAAAACAATTATCATGCTTCAATCTCTTCTTAGTATTCAACACACTCAAAAGAAAGTTTCACAAATCTTGAATACCAAGCATATTATTATTAAGCAAATTACCATGCTATTAAGAGACTCTCAAAATAATTTTAGTGAAGCATGATAGATCAATAGTTCCCTTAAAACAAATCCACCACCGTGCTCTAAAAGATCTAAGTGAAGCACATAGAGCAAAATTATAACACTCAAAAGGATATAAGTGAAGCACACAGAGCAAAACTACTTAGCTCAAAAGATATAAGTGAAGCACATAAAGTATTCTATCATATTTTAATTCATGTATGGCTCTCTCAAAAGGTGTGTACAGCAAGGATGATTGTGGCATACTAAGACACAAAGACACAAATAATACAAGACGCTCCAAGCAAAACACATATCATGTTGGTGAATAAAAATATAGCTCCAAGTAAATTACCGATGGAAGTGGACGAAAGAGGGGATGCCTTCCGGGGCATCCCCAACCTTTGACTTTTTTGTGTCCTTGGATTATCTTGGGGGTGCCATGGGCATCCCAAATCTTAGGCTCTTTCCACTCCTTGTTCCATAATCCATCACAAGAATTCACCCAAAACTTGAAAACTTCACAACACAAAACTTAAAGCAGAAAACTCGTGAGCTCCGTTAGCGAAAGAAAACAAAATACCACTACAAGGTACTGTAAAGAACTCATTATTTATTTATATTGGTGTTAAGCCTACTGTATTCCAACTTCTCTATGGATTATAAACTATTTTACTAGCCATAGATTCATCAAAATAAGCAAACAACACCCGGAAAACAGAATCTGTCAAAAACAGAATAGTCTGTAGTAATCTGTAGCTAGCGCAAGATCTGGAACCCCAAAAATTCTAAAATAAATTTATGGACGTGAGGAATTTATCTATTAATCATATGCAAAAATAATTAACTAAATATCACTCTCCAAATAAAAATTATAGCAGTTCTCGTGAGCGCTAAAGTTTCTGTTTTTTACAGCAAGTTCAACAAGACTTTCCCCAAGTCTTCCCAACGGTTCTACTTGGCACAAACACTAATTAAACACAAAAAAAACCAACCAAAACAGAGTATAAATAAATAATTTATTACTAAACAGGAGCAAAAATCAAGGAATAAAAATAAAATTGGGTTGCCTCCCAACAAGCGCTGTCGTTTAACGCCCCTAGCTAGGCATAAAAGCGAGGATAGATCTAGGTATTGCCATCTTTGGTAGGCAATCCATAAGTGGCTTTCATGATAGTTTCATATGGTAATTTTATTTTCTTTCTTGTAAAGTGTTCCATGCCCTTTTTCATGGAAATTGAAATCTAATATTCCCTTCCTTCATATCAATAATCGCACCAACCGTTCTAAGGAAAGGTCTACCAAGAATAATAGGGCAAGAAGGATTGCAATCTATATCAAGAACAATGAAATCTACAGGCACATAATTCCTATTTGCAACAATAAGAACACCATTAATTCTTCCCATAGGTTTCTTAATAGTGGAATCCGCAAGATGCAAGTTTAGAGAGCAATCATCAAAGTTACGGAAATCTAGTAAATCACACAAAGTCTTGGAAATAGTAGAGACACTAGCACCCAAATCACACAAAGCATAAAACTCATGATCTTTAATTTTAATTTTAATAGTTGGTTCCCACTCATCATAGAGTTTTCTAGGGATAGAAACTTTCAACTCAAGTTTTTCTTCATAAGATTGCATCAAGGCATCAACAATATGTTCGGTGAAGGCTTTATTTCGACTATAAGCATGTGGAGAATTTAGCACGGATTGCAACAAGGAAATACAATCAATTAAAGAGCAACTTTCATAATTAAATTCCTTGAAATCCAATATAGTGGGTTTAGAAACATCTAGATTTTTTTTTCTTTCAATCCCACTTTCATCAATTTCATCATTAAGATCTAAATACTCCGAATTTTTAGAACGCCTTCTAGGTAAAGGAAGATCATATTCAGTTTCATCAAGATTCATATTGCAAAACAAAGATTTAATAGGGGACACATCAATAACTTTTAGATCTTCATCTTGATTTTCATAGGAATTGGAAGAACACGCTTTAATAAATGTATCTTTGGAAGCACGCATCCTAGCGGTTCTTTCCTTACACTCATCAATTGAAATTCTCATGGCTTTTAGAGACTCATTGATATCATGCTTAGGTGGAATAGATCTAAGTTTCAAAGAATCAACATCAAGAGCAATTCTATCAACGTTCCTAGCCAAATCATCAATCTTAAGCAATTTTTCTTCAATCATAGCATTAAAATTCTTTTGCGAAGAAATAAATTCTTTAATATTAGATTCAAAATCAGAGGCCATCTTATTATAATTTCCATAAGAGTTATTGTAGGAATTCCCATAATTATTAGAAGGATTACTAGGATATGGCCTAGGATTAAAATTCCCTCTATAAGCGTTGTTACCAAAATTATTCCTACAAACAAAATTCACATCCATAGATTCATTGTTATTCTAAATCAAAGTAGACAAAGGCATATCATTAGGATCAGAAGAAACACTCTTAGTAGCAAATAATTTCATAAGTTCATCCATCTTTCCACTCAACACATTGATTTCTTCTATCGCATGCACTTTTTTATTATAAGTTCTTTCAGTATGCCATTGAGAATAATTAACCATAATATTATCTAGGAGTTTAGCAGCATCTCCTAAAGTGATTTCCATAAAAGTGCCTCCCGCGGCCGAGTCTAAAAGATTTCTAGAAGCAAAATTCAATCCGGCATAAAAAATTTGTATAATCATCCACAAATTCAAACCATGAGTAGGGCAATTACATATCATTAATTTCATTCTCTCCCAAGCTTGTGCAACATGTTCATGATCAAGTTGTTTAAAGTTCATAATATCGTTTCTAAGAGAGATGATCTTAGCGGGAGGAAAATACTTAGAGATAAAAGCATCTTTGCACTTGTTCCATGAATCAATACTATTCTTAGGCAAAGACGAAAACCAAGCTTTAGCATGATTTCTAAGCGAAAAAGGAAATAGCTTCAATTTAATGACATCATTATCGACATCTTTTTTCTTTTGCATATCACATAAATCAATAAAGCTATTCAGATGAGTAGCGACATCTTCACTAGGAAGGCCGGCAAATTAATCTTTCATAACAAGATTCAACAAAGCAGTATTAATTTCACAAGATTCAGCATCGGTAAGAGGAGCAATCGGAGTGCTAAGGAAATCATTATTATTGGTATTGGTGAAGTCACACAATTTAGTATTATCTTGAGCCATCGCGACAAACAAGCAAACTAGCACACGAGCAAACAAAGAGCAAGCGGACAAAAGAGGCAAATAGAGAGGGAGGATAGAGAGAGAGAGAGGGCGAATAAAACGGCAAGGGTGAAGTGGGGGAGAGGAAAACGAGAGGCAAATGGCAAATAATGTAATGCGAGAGATAGGAATTGCGATGGGTACTTGGTATGTTGACTTTTTGCGTAGACTCCCCAGCAACGGCGCCAGAAATCCTTCTTGCTACATCTTGAGCTTGCGTTGGTTTTCCCCGAAGAGGAAGGGATGATGCAGCAGAGTAGCGTAAGTATTTCCCTCAGTTTTGAGAACCAAGGTATCAATCCAGTAGGAGGCCACGCTCAAGTCCCTTGTACCTGCACAAAACGATAGATACTCGCAACCAACATGATTAGGGGTTGTCAAGCCCTTCACGGTCAGTTACGAGAGTGAGATCTGATAGATAAAATATTTTTGGTATTTTTTATATAAAGATGCAAAGTAAAAAGTAAAGGCAAAGTAAAAAAGCAAAGCAAGATTAAAGTGATGGAGATTGATATGATGAGAATAGACCCGGGAGCCATAGGTTTCACTAGTGGCTTCTCTCAAGAGCATAAGTATTCTATGGTGGGTGAACAAATTACTGTTGAGCAATTGACAGAATTGAGCATAGTTATGAGAATATCTAGGCATGATCATGTATATAGGCATCACGTCCGTGACAAGTAGACCGAAACAATTCTGCATCTACTACTATTACTCCATTCATCGACTGCTATCCAGCATGCATCTAGAGTATTAAGTTAAAAACAGAGTAACGCCTTAAGCAAGATGACATGATGTAGAGAGATAAATTCATGCAATATGAAATAAACCCCATCTTGTTATCCTCGATGGCAACGATACAATATGTGCCTTGCTGCCCCTTCTGTCACTGGGTAAGGACACCGCAAGATCGAACCCAAAGCTAAGCACTTCTCCCATGGCAAGAACTACCAATCTAGTTGGCCAAACCAAACGGATAATTCAAAGAGACTTGCAAAGATAACCAATCATACATAAAAGAATTCAGAGAAGATCCAAATATTATTCATAGATAGACTTGATCATAAACCCACAATTCATCGATCTCAACAAACACACAGCAAAAAGAAGATTACATCGAATAGATCTCCACAAGAGAGGGGGAGAACTTTGTATTGAGATTCAGAATTTTCTCAAGTATTAGTAGTTGAGTTGTCAATTCAACCACACCTGGAAACTTAGTATCTACAGCAAAGTGTTTAGTAGCAAAGTAATATGATAGTGGTGGTAGCGGCAACAAAAGTAATGTTTTTGGTATTTTGTAGTGATTGTAATAGTAGCAGCGGGAAAGTAAATAAGCGTAAACCAGTATATGGAAAACTCGTAGGCATCGGATCAGTGATGGATAATTATGCCGGATGCGGTTCATCATGTAACAGTCATAACATAGGGTGACAAAGAACTAGCTCCAATTCATCAATGTAATGTAGGAATGTATTCCGTATATAGTCATACGTGCTTATGGAAAAGAACTTGCATGACATATTTTGTCCTACCCTCCCGTGGCAGCGGGGTCCTATTGGAAACTTAGGGATATTAAGGCCTCCTTTTAATAGAGAACCGGAACAAAGCATTAGCACATAGTGAATACATGAACTCCTCAAACTATGGTCATCACCGGGAGTGGTCCCGATTATTGTCACTTCGGGGTTGCCGGATCATAACACATAGTAGGTGACTATAGACTTGCAAGATAGGATCAAGAACTCACATATATTCATGAAAACGTAGTAGGTTCAGATCCGAAATCATGGCACTCGGGCCCTAGTGACAAGCATTAAGCATAGCAAAGTCATAGCAACATCAATCTCAGAACATAATGGATACTAGGGATCAAACCCTAACAAAACTAACTCGATTACATGATAAATCTCATCCAACCCATCACCGTCCAGCAAGCCTACGATGGAATTACTCACGCACGGCGGTGAGCATCATGAAATTGGTGATGGAGGATGGTTGATGATGACGACGACGACGAATCCCCCTCTCCGGAGCCCCGAACGGACTCTAGATCAGCCCTCCCGAGAGGTTTTAGGGCTTGGCGGCGGCTCCGTATCGTAAAACACGATGATTTCTTCTCTCTTATTTTTTTTCTCTCCGAAAGAAAATATATAGAGTTGGATTTAGCGTCGGAGGGTTTCCAAGGGGCCCACAAGGTAGGGGGCGCGCCCTAGGGGGGCGCCCCCCACCCTCGTGAGAAGGGTGTGGGCCCCCTGGTCTTCATCTTTGGCGACAATTTTTTATTATTTTTTATAAGATGTTCCGTGGAGTTTCATGTCATTCTGAGAATATTTGTTTTCTGCACATAAAACAACACCATGGCAATTCTGTTGAAAACAGCATCAATCCGGTTTAGTTCCATTCAAATCATACAAGTTAGAGTCCAAAACAAGGGCAAAAGTGTTTGGAAAAGTAGATACGATGGAGACGTATCAGCGCGCACCAACACGCGACGATGATCGTCACGCCGGATACACTAAAAGCAAATCCGGCCGAGCCGAACATGGCAGACAAGACTCGTATGAACCGCGTCGTGATATAGCCCGACACAGAGGCGCCACACACCCCTTATGCTTCACTGATGAAGTAATGGATCACGAATTCCCAGAAGGGTTTAAACCCGTAAACATTGAATCATACGATGGTACTACAGACCCCGCAGTATGGATACAAGACTTCTTCCTCCACATTCACATGTCCTGCGGGGACGACATACATGCCATCAAGTATCTCCCGCTAAAACTCAAAGGGCCGGCTCAGCATTAGCTCAATAGCTTGCCGGCAAACTCCATCGGAAGTTGGGAGAACTTGGCAGAGGCATTCCTGGACAATTTCCAGGGCACTTATGTGCGACCGCCGAACGCTGACGATTTAAGTCATATAACTCAGCAGCCAGGGGAATCGGCCAAGAAATTCTGGACCCGGTTCCTAACCAAGAAGAACCAAATTGTCGATTGTCCAGATGCAGAGGCCTTAGCGGCATTTAAGCATAATATCCGTGAGTAATGGCTCGCCCGGCACCTCGGCCAAGAGAAGCCAAAATCCATGGCAGCCCTCATGACACTCATGACCCGCTTTTGTGTGGGCGAAGATAGCTGGTTGGCTCGTAGTACCAATACAGCAATCAAACCTGGCATATCATAAGCCAGGGATAGCAATGGCAAACCACGACGCAACAAACACAAGCGCCGCAAATATGGTGAAAACGCCGAAAATACGGTAGTTAATGCCGGGTTTAGGGGCTCAAAGTCCGGTCAGTGGAAAGGGCCACCCAAAAATAAAAATCTGGGTCCATCCAGTCTGGACCGCATACTCGATCGCCAATGCCAAATTCATGGCACCCTAGAAACACCAGCCACCCATATCAACAGAGAATGCTGGGTCTTCAAACAAGCCGGCAAGGCAGGCGCTAAAGACGAAGAGGGGTCTCAAAGCGATGATAGCGACGAAGAGCCTAGATCACCGAACACAAGAGGGCAAAAGAAACTTCCCCCCATATTCAACTGGTGAATGTGGTAAATACCACCCAAATTGCCAACTCGGACCAGATATGCACCCTTAGGGATGGTGACTTAACAGAACTAGTCGTCCCACAATATAAATTAGGGCCGATCACCTTCAACCGCATGGATCGTCCGGTTAACGCCAATCAGGGCAATCCAGCCGCACTAATCCTCGACCCAATAGTAGATGGGTTCCACCTCACTCAAGTCCTTATGGACGGAGGTAGCAGTTTAAATCTGCTTTACGAGGACACAGTGCACAAGATGGGCATCGATCGTTCGGCGACCAAACCCACTAAAGCCACTTTTAGAGGCATCATACAAGTGATTATCAAGCACTGCTTGGGCGAACCGCGTTCGCTCGATTCAACATGGTGCCACATTATGCCTACCGTTAGCTCAAGATGCCCGGTCCACGCGGCGTCATCACGGTTCATGGCAAGGCCGAACCTTCCTTCGGCACCAACAAATACACCACTGCCTTAGCAGTAGAAACAACGAGCAGCACCTTGCAGCTGAACTTCGAGTCGACGTCCAGGCTCCCGGACACCGTCAAGGGGCTTCGAACTACTTCGCGGAAGGATACCCCGGCTCATCCAGAGCTCAACTAAACACTCCGGCGAAGGCCGGGACAGGCCGAACTCAGCGGTTCAACCGCCCTCCGGCACGTAAACATTTCTTATATTTCCTTCGCAGGTTCACCTTTGCACCGACCAGGACGGACTACACGGAGGCAACTTGAACGCGTTAGGGAATCCTTAGACATTCCCCGCAGTGAACGTCCGGCTATATTACGGATCCGCACTCAACCTCTTCCCCCTGGTCACAGCAGGTTCTGCTATCACAACCTCTTTTTTTATCACATTACTTGTACCCATACGCATAGACGTATTATCCAAATATAACATGTGGATTTATATGACATTTACCCGCTGATTATTTCTTATCGAAATCATTTTGTCAAGTGGCATCCGTACACAGCGATATGCCTTAAATATGCTAGGGGCTTCGTTTTTCCCGTAACACGGCAATAAAAGTCCGAACACCTTCATGGAAGTTCGGTACCCCGAACCTATAGCATTATATGCATCAGCTCCGAATCATGTCTTGGGTCAATAGTTGGGTTTGCCCGGCTCCCATGTTTTGGTACCTTACGTTCCGCTATATCGGCTAAGGTAGAACTGGGAGAACTACTGCGATTGTGTCCCGGTTCTTCCGGATGAGCACCTCAGTAGAGAAAGCCGAAAACTGACTGTCATGATACGGCGAGAGCCGGTCAGCTATTCGAGCGGTTACAAAATCTTTAAGGATTTCGACCGCATAATGCCATAACCAATACAGCGTGCGATAGATCGGTTTTTTCTCCGATCAGGCACTTATAGAGCCCCTAGTACGGTCTTCCGAACACAAGGGGTTGCGCCGAATATACTAAAGCTCCTATGGCTAAGTGAGAGTGATAAAGCCCTACAGTCTGATTGCCTGGTTCGTTGTGCTGAGCACCTCCTTCGGAGGACCCAAAACTGGGATAAAGAGTGCTCATGCTTATCCCGAACACCCCCGTACTTCTTACGTGGGGGCAGAAGCCGACGATTGGCCAACTCTCAGGTTTAACATAAAAACGGCCGCACAGGAGGGTAAACTTTTATATAACGGGCGACATATAAATGACCTTGTTCAAACATTACAAAGGACAACATGATTGGCATTCATGAAAATATAATGTCCTTGGTGCATAGCTCCGCTGCAAGGTAGGATCCTTTCAGGACACTCTTATAATATAATTCGGCCTTGCGGTGCTCCTTCCCCTCTGGCGGTCCTCTGGTCACCAGCTTTTCGGCATCCATCTTCCCCCAGTGCACCTTTGCGTGGGCGAAGGCCATTCGTGCTCCTTCTATACAGACCGACCGCTTGATGACGTCAAGTCGAGGGCAAGCGCTTACAAGCCGCCTCACGAGCCCAAAGTAGCTGCTTGGAATCAGCTCGGCAGGCCATAGCCGGATAACCATATCTTTCATGGCTAGTTCTGCCGCCTTATGTAGTTCGATCAGCTATTTCAGTTGATCGGCAAAAGGCACCGGATAATTCGGCGCCAAATACTGCGACCAAAAGAGCTTATCTGTGGTGTTCCTTTCTTCAGCTCGATAGAATTGGGCGGCATCTGATATGCTGTGAGGTAGCTCGGCAAATACACCTGGGAAATCCGGATTCACAATCAGAAACATAGTTTTCCCTTCAAATACTTGCTTTACATGGGAAAAGCCTTACCCGCCGCGATCTTTCTCGCCTCTTGGATCCCCTACAGGGCGCTTTGGGTTTCCCCCCGGGCATCGCTCGTGGCTTGACGCGCCTTGGTGAGTTCGAACTCTTTCTCCGTTAAACTCTGCTTCAAGGTCTTGCATTTACTTACGGCCTCTTGCAGCTCCTGCTCAGCTTTAATAACTCTGGCCTCGTGTTTCTCACGAAGAGTCCGCTCTATGGCCGCCCTTTCCTCGGCCTCGGCAACGGCCCTTTTGAGGGCCTCGACTTTGGTCATAACCCCTAGCACAAATTATGCGGCTTATTTCATACTGAACATTTATTTCACAATAAATGCGTGCAACGCTTGTGCATACCTTGTTTATCCCTCAACTACATTTTCAATTGGCCAAGTTCTTCTATGGCCCGCTCCAAACTTTGATTCAGTCCAGAGATCTCCGCAGCACGAGAGGCAGTAGCCGCTACAGGTATCTGCTTGAAACAGAAGAGAAATCAATGACATTCAATGAGTCTTCCTGCGATCATCAATTCGATCCCCTGTCCGGTTCTTTCTTTCACCGAACAGTGTATCAGGGGCTACTATCTATACTATGATACTCTTCGACAACTTATTAAACATACCTCAAAGCCTCTTATAAGGCTGATACAGGTTTCGTTCAGTCCACTCTCAGTTGACTAAATCTTCTCAATCACCGCACCCATAAGGGCACGGTGTTCGTCAACGATGGAGGTGTCTCGTAACACCACCAACAAAGCATCCGACACTTCTGGATAGACAGAGGTGGCCGGCGGAACAAGCACGCCCCCTCCAGCCGAAGGAGGCGGCCTTCTTGATTCTGGAGCCGTATAGGTCTCTGGAATCGCATCCAATGGGGAGCCGAACTCAGGATCGCCCCCGCCGTCAAACCCCATGGGAATCTTTTCCCCCACGTGTCCGTCCCCTACGGTTTGACCTCCAGGCACCGCCTTCACGGTTTCTTCCTTTCCTCCTTGGCCGGGGTCCTTCTAGGACGAAGCCTCGGTGTTATGCACCTATTTGGAGGAAGGGGCCTTTGGGGGCGTCCCGCTCTCCATAGCATTTGAGCTCAGCACGTCCTCTAATGAGTATTGTTTGGTACGGGACCTCGCCGGACTACAAAAAAATATATGGTTAGGTCAAAATACTAAGCCATGATGAGTCCGGACGCTTAAACGTACTCGGATTTTATATACTTACGAGTTCACCAGGGGCTGGGCCCTGGGATCACACGCCGGGCCGCTGTCGACGGCGGTAGTGGACTCCTCCGGAAGAGAAGCCTTTCCCCTTTTGGACAGTTCGGCCTCCAAGGGTGCGGAGGCTGTGACACCCCAAAAATTTGGCCTTGTTTTAATGATTTAAATTTTTTTCCAAGAATTAAAAACTTTGGATTTCTGAGCTCCATTTTGATTTTTAAATCATTTCCTTCCCTGTCATGATGAGTTTTTCCCAAAGAGAAAACTTTTCAAATATGTTATTGGACTTGTTTAACCTCTCAAGAAAAACTTTCCTTTTATCAGTGTAACCAATTAACTAATTTAATTGCTTGATCTTTACTTTCTTGGAAATAGTTTTTCAAGGTTAAATGGCCATATTTGAACTACAACCATTTGATAGATTCACTTAAAATTTCCACAAAAATTTGGAGATGTCATGTGATGTTTTTAAATCACTTTTATGCAAAAATATATTTCATTCATGAAATATTTTGAGCCCTACACTCAATTTTTCTTCTCTGGTCCAGAGTGCATTTTGCACTACAACTCCTTTAAATAATTCTTTCTAGCCTCCACCAAAATTATGGGATGATGGTAATGGCCTAAGATTCCACATTATGAAAAAACCTAGTGCTGTTCTTTAAAAATATTGAGTGAATCAACCTCATTTCCATTCTGGACCAACTTGATGGTTTGTACATCAACCATATTTTTACTTGCTCTTTAACCCTTGATTATTTCTCCTACTTGTAGTCCTCCATGTTAAACCCTTAAGTCCAGGAGCATGCACCTTTTGGATCATTTTTGGTTCATGAAATAATGCTATTTATTTCCTGTCCAGAATTGTAGTTTTGCAAAACTTACACTAGCAAGTTTCTGCTTTTGGCCAACTAACCTCACCACCCTCTTGTACATCTAAAGAGACCACCATCTGGAGTTTTTGGCCACTCCAAGACCTGCCTAAGTGCCCTTAGCATTTTGTCAAACACCCTACGGGCATGATCTGTTTTGACATGAGTTTTGGCATTGCACTGTGAACCTGATCCCCTGACCAAACCAGCTTGTCCAATGATCTCCTTGCAAGCCCAAACCTAGACCTGTTAACCCCCAGCCTCAACCGCGACTCCTAGCATGCTCGGGCATTTCATCGAGCACACTCAGTGCGTGCACTGGACGCGCCCAGAGCGCGCGTATTGCACGATGCCGCGCCCGAGCCGACACGCTGGCCCCCTGGCTTTGGCCCACACGGCAGCACCTCGCCACGCACTCCCTGCCTCGTAGCATCGCGCCAAACCACCCTGGCACGCTACAGCGCCGCCGCCAGGGCGTTCTTGGCGGCACTCCGGCGTCCGCAGTGGCTCCAGCCACGGGCAGCGCCGCCCAAACCCCTCCCGCTCGCCACCTGGCCCCTGGAGCAGCGCGAGCTCATCCACAGCCATGTCCGCTAGCGCTCGTCGCCGCCACGATGCCCTGCTGCTACAGAACGTCGGTTCGCCGGAAGCTTATCCACGGCCGCCTCGGGACCGCCTTGCCTCGCTTATAAATGGAAGCCCCGGGCCGTTCCCGCACACGAGCAACCTCAGGCCACCCCAATGACGCTTCCCCAGCTCGCCAATCGACCCAGGAGAGCTTTCTTCCTCATCTCCGGCAACTCCTGCCGCTGCCACCGCCCCGGCCAATCCGGCACCTCCAGTACCTCCCCCTCTCCATTCTCTTCGCCAGAAACCTCCTCATCCTCCCGTGAACCCTTTTGCCTACTCGATTTTGATCGGGAACCACCGCCGCCTCAAAACCACTTTACCACCGAAGCTTCCCTCCGCCGCGGAGCTCGCCGCCGGCGATTTCCTCCACCTCCGACGACCCTACGACTACCAGAGTGACCACCTCGGCCCCCTGAATCCACTGGTGGCCTCAGCTTTCCGAACGGAGCCACCGTTCGCCGGCGATGATCGCCGGAGCCCCGCTCCACTCGGGCAGAGAAGGGAGACGACGTGGGCGACTGGTCAAACCTGACCAGTGGGCCAGGCGGGCCCACCGTCAGAGACCCAGCGCCGGTCCACGTGGTTAAGTGGAGGTGTAAAGCCTCAAGTACGCCTCCTCTGCACCGAAAGCGTAATCTCGTTTGAAACGTTTTCTTTTTCTATTTTTTTTAAAGCAGATTTTGACCAGATCTTTGACTGGCTATAACTTTTTAAATACAACTCCAAATGAAATGATTCTTTTTCCCACCTCTCTCAAATTTCACCTAGTTTATTTTAAGATTTATTTGAAAAAAATTCAGAACAACTTTTGGTGCTGTTTTTATTTTGTGTGTTAATTCTTTTATATTGCTAAAATAGGATTTTTGAAGAGAGGAGAAATATTTCAGGTTTTGAAGTGCACCCTGCCTTTCCACACATTGAAGGCAAGCATTCTGAACCCCGGCACAATATTTTTTTGTGTGTTCGATGACACGTTCATAACATCACCTCACTTTGGAGAAACTTGTTATTTCATGTGATATGATCATATGCATGGGTGCATGTTATTGATTTCCATGCTGCTGGAAATGGACATACTTGTGATAATAATCACCCTCATGTGCCTTGCATGCATACCGGCAGGAACCCGGGAAAACCTCTGCCTTGGGTAGGCATGAGTTTGTCGCCGGTCTCCGTCGGGATGGTTATGTCTGGTATGGCATGGCAAGGTGATATGAGCGGTGACTCTGTTGAATGAATTATATTCGTCATGCTAATCATGTAGGGAATACTTAAACCTCCTGAGTCGACCGTAGATCGAGTCTTGTGCCACTAAACCCCATACTTGTTTCGTACTACCACTCGTCTCTACATCAAGTAGGGTACGGTTCAGTAAGTTGTCAACCTCTTTCTAGCACACACCGTACAGAGAGGCCATGGTGGAAGATACCGGTTGTAGCTGGTAGGCAGGCCACCTGGTCCGGGGGCATGGGTGTTTCCGGTTGGGACCGAGAGGGGAGGCCACCCCTTAGAGCGCGCGATATAAATTTGATCCCATGCTACGCGAGGTTGTAGCCTCCCCACTTAGAGTTTGCTTAACAGGTGTCGTGGGTGATTCCAGACACGTATGAGATAAGCTGGTGTGTGCGAGTTAGGTGTGTTTTCAACAAAAAGACCGTAGACGGAATTAGTCCCGATGGGCTAAAGAAATCCGTTACTCGTGGGTAAAGAGTACACCCTCTGCAGAGATTAAACCTATTCGAATAGCCGTGTCCATGGTTAAGGATTACAGTCTGGGATGGGTCAAGTGTCGGCCTTAGTGTCGGTCTTCGGAGGTGAAACTGTTAACCAGGAATGGAATTGCTACTCGTGACTTGTGATAACTATGATTATTATTATTGTTGACTAACCCGTGATATTATTGTTATTATCGAGTATCTCTGGGATGGTTCTACCTCCGGGATATTCACTATGATTGTTTATTTTAAAGCCCTTTATGTGGTGTCGCTCAGACGCCCGACTGTGGCATTTTTTTAAGCCCTTTATGTGGTGTCGCTCAGACGCCCGACTGTGGCATTTCTTTTAAAGCCCTTTATGTGGTGTCGCTCAGACGCCCGACTGTGGCATTTCTTTTAAAGCCCTTTATGTGGTGTCGCTCAGACGCCCGACTGTGGCATTTCTTTTAAAGCCCTTTTTGTGGTGTCGCTAAGACGCCCGACTGTGGCATTGCTTGTTATTTGTTTCATAAATTTTAATACTACCATGTTATTGCATTTTTATGAATAACTTGCTTGCACGCATCAGAGTTTCATTTATCTTTTGTGACTGACGTCATGAGCATAAATTATTTTAAGCACATCATTGTTATATTATACCTGTGTTCATAATGTTTGCGAGTACATTCAAAGTACTCACTGGCTTGTCCCTGGCTATTGTCTTGGCCAGATTTTCTTGCACGAAGAGGAGCGACGCGATGACAGCCCCGGAACCTAAGTAATGGAGATAGCAGCCTCGCGAAGATAGGAGTTAACCTGGTCAGCTGTTCCCGTGGGAAATGGAGTCCCATAGACACTGATGTTTCACAACCCGCTTCCGCCATCAACCACTAGAAACCATTTGTTGTACTCACAGGCCAGAATGGTCTTGTACTACATATTCTGTTTTCTGCTTGGAATTTCTGTATCAAGTTGGAGCCTCATCAGCTAACAGTAATCCTGGGGCTGATGAGCACGACGGTCTTTTCTGGAAATTTATTACCCGGAAAACCGGTCGTGTCAAACTTGGTATCAGAGCCAGGCTGACCATTGGCTAATCCTATCTTAGCCAGGTCGAAAAACTTAGGCAAACCAACCCACCAGACCTTAACCAAACCCCAGCCAAGCTTCTCGTGCAAGATAGCCACACAGTGACCCAACACCTTTTGACAGTCGGTGCCCAACCTATCAGCCTAACCTGTCGCTCATGCGCCAGTGACCGGCCCCTAAATAGTCCTTTCTCGCAAGCGTGCGAAGGAAGACTCCGTCCCCTTTTTCCTATAAAGAGGGGCACGCTAGCCCCAACACAGCACAGAACAGCCGCTACCCCAAACCGAGCCACAATGCCTGGCCCTGTCGTGCACAACGAGACCACAGCAACCAACCTTGGAGGTTTTGTGACCATCCTCGCAAACCTCACCCGTCGTGCCTATGCGTTAGAGGAGCCACCGGAATTTGTTGTGTACCAAGGACCCATGAGCGGTGAAGACCGTCAATTCTGGGCCACTGTGCACATTTACGGTAGGGGTCTAGCACCCGAGCGCCCCTACAGGTTCACCGGAAGAACAACTTCCTTTGAGCCACAAGCCATACAACTAGCTGCTCGAGAGGCTATAGTTCATCTCAGGCACCTGTCACCCAGAGTTAATTGTCGCTCGTTCCACTACTACCCCAGACGTGAAGGGTATGGTAGACCACCCCAAGTTGCCAACGGAGATCACGAAACGGACCCCGCATTGTTGCACCTAGTGCGCTATGTAAGTGCACTAGAGGCACTGTTCGACCAAATCACTATTGATTTAATTGCAGCTCATGGAGAGCTGGTTTGTCGAGCCCCAGCGAGAGAAGAAAACGAGCCCAACGCCGACAACCCAGTCGTGCTGTTTGGACAACCGATCGAGACTCCGAGATCAGCTCCAGCCATCAGCCGAGATGCTTTGATGACCCCAGAAGTGCTTCGTCGCCTTTTGGGAGCACACTCCAACGGGGTTGTGGGCAACAATCCCCGCGATGGTCATCATCACTACCCCGACCCTGCAGTTCCTCCGCCATCTCCGACTAATCCCGGCAATGAGACACGTGGAGAAGCCTCGACATCCACCAGGCGCGCCCGTTTAGACATTAATGAGGTAGACTAAGCCGTACGAGTAGTACCGAGTTTCAGTGTATCCTCACTTTGTAATCATGCGACCGTGTATATTAACGCAGCCTGTCGTTGTGCCTCTGTTTTAATAATAGCCTTGCATTTTTGGTCAGCGCATAGTTGCATATTTTTCCGGGCACAACTACCAAAACCAACCCGACGACAACCACAGTAACACGTCTCTTTATGAGATATGTGTATCTCTGACACTGACCTGACCTTTGGAGCTAAGCTGGCAAATTTATTACCTTTCACCACGGTAAAACGATCCGGCTCCATCGCTATATAAAGGCCACCTTGTGTCCTTACCCAACAACCCTCACCTTGTGCACCACACTCACAACTTTTTCCTGTCATGCCGAGCCCCAGCATTCATCTGAGAACCCCAGATGCAACCCCAGGTAGCTTTGTCAAAATATTGTGGGATTTTACCCGCAGTACCATGGGTTCTACCCAGCCACCTCAGTACGAGCTGTTCAAATCTAGAATCACCCCTTTCACCTCAGAATATTGGGCAGCAGTGCACATTCCTCCTGTAGACCCCAACCAAGATCCAACAGAAGTTTTCTTCGTGGGGAAATCTATGCCAACCCCACACCTGGCCATAGAAGCTGCTGCGAAAGAAGCGATTGCTCGCCTTCGATCCGCTGTACCCTATGCCCGCGAACGAGGATATTATTACTTTCCGAGCCGTGTGGCACCTGGAGAAGTAACATCTTTTCCCGGTGGACGCATTGAGAGAGACCCAGTGCTAGCCAACCTTATCCAGTACATCATTGCTCAAGAGCATTTGAACCAGCGAGTGATGGATTATCTCCAAAGCCTCGCAGATTTAAATCCTCAGATTGCCATCGGCAGACCACTGAGACCCGACCCGGAGAGACGCATACATCGACTGGTCAATCCACTGCCTCCGATAGAAGAGGAGTGTATCCCAGTACCAGAGACATTTTATCAGGACCCCGTCCAGTTACCATTTTCATTTTAGACGTCACTACTGTATTTGTTTTTGCAGCATTTATATTTGCGTGTATCTTATGCATGGTACCCCAAATTTGTGTGACGAGTCAATTATTTTGGCTTCTACTAATGTGTGTAGTTTTTGTTGTGGTTTATGCTCCTTTTAATTAACTGTTTTTCCCTCGCAAAATCCTGGAGTGAGATTTCTTTTCCCTGAGTTACTACACCTGCCCCTTCTCACGACGTGGATTATTTAATTTCACACAGCACCACGCAGCAGACTCACAACCATAATCATTCGGACTCATACACTGTTTGCAAAACCTTGCAACGGTGTTACATCCAGCTAATCACCCCCTAACAACAGTTAGCACCCGACACACTCCATCTACTCCTCATGATCACCACCACCGCGGAGAGCCAACACCCGAGCCGCAGCGTCGCGACACTCGTCGAGGATCATCGCGCATAGGAGCACAGAGAGCCCCAGCAGTGTCGCCAGCCCTCCGCATATCAGGATCACAAACCAGTCCGGCATCGCCTCCGCCATTAGAGCCTCACCCGAGCTTTTGTAAGCAGTAATGGAGAAAGAAGGAGGAGGAGAAGTGAGGCCAGGTGCAAGGAAGAAGAGAGAGGCACCCCGGCCGTTTTTATAGCTCGAGCTCGGTGTACGGTGGGCGAAGTCCACCAACGCCGCTCGTCGCCGAACTCCGGTGTTCGGAGTCGAATCCGCGAGCAGTGCCGACAGCGCGCTGGCCCGCGAGGTGAGTGCACGCTGCACCGGTAGCTAGCACGCCGCGCACTACCACAGTGCGGCCTAGATGCCCTACACACTATGGCGTCGCCGGTGGAGAAAGCGCGCGGGAGAGAGGAAGAAGAGAGAGCCAGAGGGAGAAGAGGAGACTGACAGTGGACCCCGGGTCCACCTGTCGGCCAGAGAGAGCACTGTGCTCTCGGGTACGACCAGCGTATATCTAAATTTAGGAGTTATTCTAAATTTTTATCCAGCGTAGAAATCTCACGATTTTGTCCCGAACCATAGACTCTTCCACGCAGCACCAGTTTTCACACTACGTTTTTTTTACCACTTATTGCCCTCTCACTAGAGCCACATCTTTATTGCGTAATATTTTCTTAAAACAGCTTTTAACAAATCTCGAGGACGAGATTTTTCTTGGGGGATAGTATTGTGACACCCCAAAAATTTGGCCTTGTTTTAATGATTTAATTTTTTTTTCCAAGAATTAAAAACTTTGGATTTCTGAGCTCCATTTTGATTTTTAAATCATTTCCTTCCCTGTCATGATGAGTTTTTCCCAAAGAGAAAACTTTTCAAATATGTTATTGGACTTGTTTAACCTCTCAAGAAAAACTTTCCTTTTATCAGTGTAACTAATTAACTAATTTAATTGCTTCATCTTTACTTTCTTGGAAATAGTTTTTCAAGGTTAAATGGCCATATTTGAAC
This sequence comes from Triticum dicoccoides, assembly GCF_002162155.2. NCBI lineage: Eukaryota > Viridiplantae > Streptophyta > Magnoliopsida > Poales > Poaceae > Triticum > Triticum dicoccoides. The sequence continues at coordinate 389,080,555 of NC_041380.1, forward strand.
TACAACCATTTGATAGATTCACTTAAAATTTCCACAAAAATTTGGAGATGTCATGTGATGTTTTTAAATCACTTTTATGCAAAAATATATTTCATTCATGAAATATTTTGAGCCCTACACTCAATTTTTCTTCTCTGGTCCAGAGTGCATTTTGCACTACAACTCCTTTAAATAATTCTTTCTAGCCTCCACCAAAATTATGGGATGATGGTAATGGCCTAAGATTCCACATTATGCAAAAACCTAGTGTTGTTCTTTAAAAATATTGAGTGAATCAACCTCATTTCCATTCTGGACCAACTTGATGGTTTGTACAGCAACCATATTTTTACTTGCTCTTTAACCCTTGATTATTTCTCCTACTTGTAGTCCTCCATGTTAAACCCTTAAGTCCAGGAGCATGCACCTTTTGGATCATTTTGGTTCATGAAATAATGCTATTTATTTCCTGTCCAGAATTGTAGTTTTGCAAAACTTACACTAGCAAGTTTCTGCTTTTGGCCAACTAACCTCACCACCCTCTTGTACATCTAAAGAGACCACCATCTGGAGTTTTTGGCCACTCCAAGACCTGCCTAAGTGCCCTTAGCATTTTGTCAAACACCCTACAGGCATAATCTGTTTTGACATGAGTTTTGGCATTGCACTGTGAACCTGATCCCCTGACCAAACCAGCTTGTCCACTGATCTCCTTGCAAGCCCAAACCTAGACCTGTTAACCCCCAGCCTCAACCGCGACTCCTAGCATGCTCGGGCATTTCGTCGAGCACACTCAGTGCGTGCACTGGACGCGCCCAGAGCGCGCGTATTGCACGATGCCGCGCCCGAGCCGACACGCTGGCCCCTGGCTTTGGCCCACACGGCAGCACCTTGCCACGCACTCCCCGCCTCGCAGCATCGTGCCAAACCACCCTGGCACGCTACAGTGCCGCCGCCAGGGCGTTCTTGGCGGCACTCCGGCGTCCGCAGTGGCCCCAGCCACGGGCAGCGCCGCCCAAACCCCTCCCGCTCGCCACCTGGGCCCTGGAGCAGCACGAGCTCATCCACAGCCATGTCCGCTAGCGCTCGTCGCCGCCACGATGCCCTGCTGCTATAGAACGTCGGTTCTCCGGAAGCTTATCCACGGCCGCCTCGGGACCGCCTTGCCTCGCTTATAAATGGAAGCCCCGGGCCGTTCCCGCACACGAGCAACCTCAGGCCACCCCAATGACGCTTCCCCAGCTCGCCAATCGACCCAGGAGAGCTTTCTTCCTCATCTCCGGCAACTCCTGCCGCTGCCACCGCCCCGGCCAATCCGGCACCTCCAGTACCTCCCCCTCTCCATTCTCTTCGCCAGAAACCTCCTCATCCTCCCGTGAACCCTTTCCCCTACTCGATTTTGATCGGGAACCACCGCCGCCTCAAAACCACTTTACCACCGAAGCTTCCCTCCGCCGTGGAGCTCGCCGCCGGCGATTTCCTCCACCTCCGACGACCCTACGACTACCAGAGTGACCACCTCGGCCCCCTGAATCCACTGGTGGCCTCAGCTTTCCGAACGGAGCCACCGTTCGCCGGTGATGATCGCCGGAGCCCCGCTCCACTCGGGCAGAGAAGGGAGACGACGCGGGCGACTGGTCAAACCTGACCAGTGGGCCAGGCGGGCCCACCGTCAGAGACCCAGCGCCGGTCCACGTGGTTAAGTGGAGGCGTAAAGCCTCAAGTACGCCTCCTCTGCACCGAAAGCGTAATCTCGTTTGAAACGTTTTCTTTTTCTAATTTTTTTAAAGCAGATTTTGACCAGATCTTTGACTGGCTATAACTTTTTAAATACAACTCCAAATGAAATGATTCTTTTTCCCACCTCTCTCAAATTTCACCTAGTTTATTTTAAGATTTATTTGAAAATTTTTCAGAACAACTTGTGGTGCTGTTTTTATTTTGTGTGTTAATTCTTTTATATTGCTAAAATAGGATTTTTGAAGAGAGGAGAAATATTTCAAGTTTTGAAGTGCACCCTGCCTTTCCACACATTGAAGGCAAGCATTCTGAACCCCGGCATAATATTTTTTTGTGTGTTCGATGACATGTTCATAACATCACCTCACTTTGGAGAAACTTGTTATTTCATGTGATATGATCATATGCATTGGTGCATGTTATTGATTTCCATGCTGTTGGAAATGGACATACTTGTGATAATAATCACCCTCATGTGCCTTGCATGCATACTGGCAGGAACCCGGGAAAACCTCTGCCTTGGGTAGGCATGAGTTTGTCGCCGGTCTCCGTCGGGATGGTTATGTCTGGTATGGCATGGCAAGGTGATATGAGCGGTGACTCTGTTGAATGAATTATATTCATCATGCTAATCATGCAGGGAATACTTAAACCTCCTGAGTCGACCGTAGATCGAGTCTTGTGCCAGTAAACCCCATACTTTTTTCGTACTACCACTCGTCTCTACATCAAGTAGGGTACGGTTCAGTAAGTTGTCAACCTCTTTCTAGCACACACCGTACAGAGAGGCCATGGTGGAAGATACCGGTTGTAGCTGGTAGGCAGGCCACCTGGTCCGGGGGCATGGGTGTTTCCGGTTGGGACCGAGAGGGGAGGCCACCCCTTAGAGCGCGCGATATAAATTTGATCCCATGCTACGCGAGGTTGTAGCCTCCCCACTTAGAGTTTGCTTAACAGGTGTCGTGGGTGATTCCAGACACGTATGAGATAAGCTGGTGTGTGCGAGTTAGGTGTGTTTTCAACAAAAAGACCGTAGACGGAATTAGTCCCGATGGGCTAAAGAAATCCGTTACTCGTGGGTAAAGAGTACACCCTCTGCAGAGATTAAACCTATTCGAATAGCCGTGTCCATGGTTAAGGATTACAGTCTGGGATGGGTCAAGTGTCGGCCTTAGTGTCGGTCTTCGGAGGTGAAACTGTTAACCAGGAATGGAATTGCTACTCGTGACTTGTGATAACTATGATTATTATTATTGTTGACTAACCCGTGATATTATTGTTATTATCGAGTATCTCTGGGATGGTTCTACCTCCGGGATATTCACTATGATTGTTTATTTTAAAGCCCTTTATGTGGTGTCGCTCAGACGCCCGACTGTGGCATTTTTTAAGCCCTTTATGTGGTGTCGCTCAGACGCCCGACTGTGGCATTTCTTTTAAAGCCCTTTATGTGGTGTCGCTCAGACGCCCGACTGTGGCATTTCTTTTAAAGCCCTTTATGTGGTG